>NC_080032.1:43727522-44030022 GCF_030020395.1 Manis pentadactyla | reverse complement strand
ATGATGAGGGGCCACTGCATTTGAGTAAATGTAGAGATGCTAGGTCCCTTAATTTTAAAAAGTGACAAAAATTAGCTCCTAGAAGTGAACTTGGATAGAAAGTATTTAACATGGTCTACTTACAAAAAAAATCTTTTTAGAGCTGAGCTGATAAAAAGATGTTGCAGAGAGTAAGGGCATATATTTCATTGTTGATTTGTTGGTGAGCAGAGGTTTTGCTTTTATAAATCAACATAAGATGTGTTCTCTGTATTTTGAGAAGAACTGGATCCATTTCTTAGTGGTCTGAGCTGATGCTCTGATCAGTGCAACAAGGAGCTGTCATTCTCTTTCAGTATTTGAGCAACTGTTAAAAAGTTCTGAGTCTTTCTTTAAAAAAAATGGTTAATTGTGAGGCAGTACAAACATTCTTTCTGCATAAGACACATAAAAACCAGCCCATCACAACAGACAAAACATCTCCAGAAGATTTCCACTGTCTTCGAGGTAAAATTGGGCAAAAAAGATTCTCCCTGTATACACTGCAAGTATGGGGTAGAAATGTTTTTTTAAATCACAAGTTGGAAGTGTAACCATCTTCATCTTTGGCCACTGTGAAAAACCACATTTCATTTGAAAAACTCCTTTATCTTTTCCTAAGATAGTTTGTCTTTACATTAAATGATCTTCACCACCAGCCTAGGAAGGCTTCTTTCTGGGTTTATGATTGAGACAATCCTAGAAACAGGATTCTGATCTGAGATAAGGGCACAGTGGCTGAGAAATCTAGCTTTTTGCTACATGATTTCTTCTTTTAAGCAGAGCTCTGTTGAATCAGGCCCTAAACATCCTGTGATCTTGGGAAAAGAGGCTAATGGGTTTCTTGATCATCATGAGGACATATGCCAGGCAGGGACATGAGTTAATAGGCTTGATTCTCTCTTTGTTTAAGTCAAGAGCTAATAAGCATTAACTTGTCTGTAAAGCACATTCAGTCTTTAGAGTCACTTTGGGAGCTGAATATTAAATGGAATTTTCATTAGAGTCTCTCCCAGAATTCAGATTTACCATTAGCAACTGATTTGAAAGAATCTCAGTGTTACATAATCAGGTAGGTAAAGCCTTCTGAATTGGGGCTAATTTAGAAAAAAGGCCCAATGGAATCACTGAGCTTTTGGAATGAGAGAATGTATCAAAAGGAATGTACTTTTATTACTTTCAAATCAAGCCAATAAAACTGTGCTTTTTAAGAGACAGCCTGCAAGTCTCCCAATTAATAAATAGGACATATTCATAATTAGTTCCATTAAACTCCTTCTGCTCATTATTTTCATAGCTTTAATAGCAACATTTAGCTCAATTTTTTGTTAAAAGGTTATAAATTCCAGACCAAAGGGGTCTCAGTGAATGAGAGCACATTCCATTCTATTCTAAAAAGCAGTCTTACAGGTGTGAGGCCTTGGGACCCTTAAGAATGACCTCTTTCCAGTGGAATACATCATCTCAACACTTTTAGCAGGCCCCTGCTAAGTGTCTCCTGACCTCATGCACAAAAAGTAGGGAATTTGCATGCTAAATCTTCTATTAGGGAAACTGGGGCACCTTAGTTTGAAAAGGAGATAACATGTTAATTTTGGGGGTCTAGGGTCAAAGGTTAGGAGGAAAGGGGCTAGTTGGAGGAGGGGAAGGAGAGAACATAAGGTGGGTGATGGAAGAGAAGGACTGAATTGTCTTATACATTGTAATACATTTTTGCTCTAGGGTTTAGATCTTGTGATATTTAGTTTGAAATATAAAAGGTAAATAAACATTTAACAAGAAAAAAAATTAGAAGTCTGTTCCTGACTTAATATACTTCCTTATTTATAAGACATTAGCTGACTACTGGGTATTCCACTAGGTTAAGCTTTATTTACTTTTATGGTGAACTTTATTTTTCTGGCAAGGTTGTTGGACCAAGAGATATTTACCAGAAAACCTAGCTTAATTTTGATGATGAAGACTGGAAATAGGCAAATTTAGGCTTGTTTTTGGGAAGTGAGCTGACTGTTGGTCACTGATGTAGTCCTGTCAAGTATCTCAAAGTTGGGACTTTAGAGCATAACATTAGCTAATGGATGACCAGAATTTACTTATTAACTGCTGTGCAGAAAGCCCATTTAGATAATTTCAGAACATAATTGAATTAAGTAGCCTCAAAGATCCTAAATGGAAGCCTTAAAAGTGAGCTTATCCACTCAGATTAACACTGGCAAACACCCTATGGTAGAGAGAACTCCGCTTCCTTAAACAATGGAGATAAGACAGGAAGAGAAAGGGTTATTCCTTGGGATGACAATGTGTTATAAAATATCTATGCATTTCTAAAGTCAAAGTGAAAATTTTATGAATTTCTTTTCATTCTATTATTTGACTCCCTGCCTAAGAAATCAGATGTTACACTCACAAAACTTTATTGAGTTATTTTTGATTTACAAATAAATAAATAAACCCAGCTCTTAAACACGCCAGACAATGAAGAGGACAACTGGACACCCGGCTGATCACAGGTCACGAATGTTGGAATTTGGTTCTGAGCTGAACTTAAATTTAATGCTGCATGTTGGTGGGATCCTGGGAGGGGTCTGCAGCTGGGCTGGGCTCCAGGCTCACCGGCCCCGCGGCAGTTACCTTGCAGCCTTCACACGTGATGCAGCGGTAATGATACCCGGTGGCTTTGTCCCCACACACTACGCACAGCTCGTCCTTGTCTAAGTAGCTGGGGATGTACCCTGTGAATGAGGGGAAAAGGAACATGAGGAAACCTGGTAAAGACAAAGCCACACCACAGCCAGGAGGAGGGCAGGAGAGCATTGGGGTGGGGAGGGGGCAGGGCTGCCTTGTTTTTTACATTTTATTACCATCTTTGGTTTAGGGTTTGCATCTTGTGATCATTTAGTTTAAATAGAGAAGGTAAGAAAAATCTAAAGAAGTCTTTCCCTGACTTAACACAATTCCTCAGGGTCCTGTACTTATCTAGTACCTTATGTCACCTGTAGAGAGTTAATATTAGGCCCAGAATGCCTTAGAAATAGGTGTGATTGCCCTTGCTGTGCAGGTAGGGACAGAGCACCAACAGGCAGCTGGAGCAAGTGAACCACACAGAAAGGCCAGGACTGGAGGCACCTGGAGTGCTCTGGGTTCTGGGTAACACAGTCTCTTTTCAGAAGGTGGTCTTAGAAGCCTTGATCCACTTTGGAGTTAAGGCACTGTGCAATTCATTCCGAGAACTCTACAGCTGGGAAGGTCTTGGCAGATCACCAGGCCAATGAGATCTTGGGAGGTCTGGCCTTCCTGCAGGTCACACCAGCAGTTAACCGCAGAGACTAAACCCACATCTCCAACCGCTGGTCCTCCAGTGTAAGCAACACTGGTCTTCTTTTGAAAAATTGACAATTAACTTTGAATAGAGTGAATAAGGCTATCTGAAAAGTATTAATTGGGTAAACTTGTGATACTATGATACACAGCCCCAACACACTAGAGAGTGTGAAATAGCAGAGGTTCTACTTACTAGGAGAAAAAGAAAACCCGACTATGTTAATTTTCTTTGTTAGTGTACGATTAGCGTATTGGTTTACGTTGCTTGACTCAGGAAACTGAAGTTTTAAAACAAAAACAGAAGCAGTTTACTCCCCACCTATCTTTGACTCTTTCCCTTCCTTGTAGACAATGTTCAAATACATGAACCTGACTCAGAAGGGCAAATTCAGCTTCACATGTATCAACAGTTTATTGAAGAAGCACATAGCTTTATATAAGACCAAAAAATCAAAACAAGTCTTGATAGGTATGTGGAGATGGGAGAGGCTGAGAAAATCAAATCATTCTTTCTCCTGGTCATGGTCCCTTATAAAATCCTTTGATTTAGTAAATTCTTCCTGGTTTAAATAAAGATTAGCCATGTTAAAATGACAGACAGTTCACTGTATGTTTTACCATGACATTTTCATAGATTAAACTAGGTCACCGAGGGCTTACTTTTCAGAAAAAAGCCATAAAGAAAACAGAAGAAAATGAACCCTTTTCACAGCTTCTTAGAAATTACTTTGCTCAGACATAATTTTAGAAAAGTGCCCTTCTTGGGAGGGAGATAAATAACTTTAAAGTGAGATGTGGTAATGTGCATGATTATCTTTTTAAATATCACAGCTTTTCTTAGTTTACTTTTGCATCATGCAAACCATGATTCATTTGTTGAATTCACTTAAAGAGTTTCAAAACTCATCAGACATTTTAAAAAAGAGATTTGTGGGAGGGATTTGGGCAAAAATAAAATGGGGGGACTATAATGATTTGTGTTTTAATTCAATCATTCATCTATTCATGAATTCAGAAAGTACCATTTTAGCATCTATACGTTCTTAGCACCATGCTTGGTGCTGAGAATATAAAAATAAATAAAACATGGTTTTTTCCTTTGGAGCATATATGTAAGCAACTGAGTTCTGTATTTCCAGTTTTGACTAGAACTTTCTCAATGAGAAAAAAAAGGTGAAAATGAAAGAAGGGACATGAAAAGATGCTCAACAACATTGGAAGGAAATGCAAACTCAAACCGTAATGGTGTACCACTGACCATCCTCTGGGTGGTTATGATAAAAATGACAAGACAGTAACAAATGATGTTGAGGACATGCAGAAATTGCAACCCTCATATGTTGCTGGTAGGAATGTAAAATGTACTTCGGGAAATAGTTTTCAGTTCCTCAAAAGGTTTAACATAATTATCGATGATGCAGCAATACCACTCCTGGGTATATACCCAAGAGAATTAAACACATGTGAACATTACAAAAACTGTGCACAAGAATGTTCAAAACAGCATTACTCATAATATTCAAAATAAGATTCAAATGATGAATGCATAAACAAATGTGATCTACCCATACAATGGAATATTATTCAGCCATAAAGAGGAATGAAGGGCTACTACAAGCTATAGCATGGATGAACCTTGAAAACATTGAGCTAAATGAAAGAAAGCCAGACCTGAAAGGCCACATACTGTATGATTCCTTTTATATGAAGTGTCAAGACTAGGCAAATTCACAGAGACAGAAATTAGATTAGCGCCAAGGTCTGCAGGGAGGGGAGAATGTGCAGTGAGTGCTAAAGGGTATGAAGCTTCTTTTCAGGGTAATGAAGATGTTCTGGACTTGCCTAGCATTGGTGGTTGTACGACTCTGGAAATATACAAAAACCCCTCACTGTATGAAAAACAATTATTTTCTCATGTATGGACATGTTTTGTATACTTTGTGTGAATTTTATGGTGTGTGAAATAAGTCTAATAAAGCTGTTATTTAAAAAAATGAAGAAGTGAAGGAAATAAAAAAGGGGAAAAAAAAAGGGGGAAAAAAAAAAGGGGAAACTCTTTGAGAAGCCTTCCTGCTCACCCCCCAGCCCCCGTCCAGGTTGGGTGCTCCCATTCCTTGGGCTTCCCCAATGGCAGCCCTTATTATCTGCATTATAACTATCTGTGAGCCTAGAAGGCATGGATCAGATCATTTATGTGGAAACCATAGTGTCTGGCCTGTGTTTCCTCTGATGGATGGCATCACAATTTTTGAAGATCACGGCTGTAAGTTGACATTGAAGAACATACGGGAAGAGGGTTATTTCTGGAACCTGCAGATGGGCAAGCTTGAAGCCCAGGCATGTGCCTGAGAAGGCTAAAGATCTCAATACAAATTAGCAAAAACCAAATTTACCTATCAATTCTTTACCACAGAGATAACCACTGTGGCGCATGGGTGTTTCTCCATCTTACATTAGTATGTGTGACTGTGTGCACATATGCTTGTGTGTGCATTGAAACACAGACTTAAAATACATAAAGGAAGCTTGAAACAGCAAAGTAAGCCAATTATCAAAACAGGCGTCCTTCTGGTAAAGGCAGATGGTGCACACGTCTCAGTCAGTGTTGTCAGGAAAGCTAATCTTGATCTCTAATGCCTGGAGGTTACGTGGAGTTGAGCAAAGACTTTTGAGTTCTTGGTATCAAGTACAGATGGCAGAGAAGAGGGGGAAAGGGGTGCAGGTCACATGTGAGAACCAGTTGTGATACCGTTGGCCACTGTGTTGCTTGTGGGACCTGCCTTGGGGGCACTGGAGAAAGTTGACTAGAGTGAAAAGATGCAGATCCGCACCATCTCTCCCCCTGCCTCACCGCCATTTTTGGTGCTGGCAGCAGGATACTGAATATTTCCTCTTCCCTGTACCTCCAGTTTATGTAGATGGCCAAACTGTTTCACCTTTAAGGTTTCTGTGAACCCGGGAATCCTACGATAATTCCATTTGTGAGTGGAATGAGCTCCTTCCATTTTCTGACTGCTAGTGTGGTGGGTGGTTTGTTTTGCTCTCTTACTTCTCCTAGAATGACGAATAAGTGATTAAATATGTCTTCAGTTAAACCATCAAAACTTCTACAGTAATCGACTTAAACTGGTAGCAGTTGCTTACACGATCATTCAGTACATCCCACCTGTCTCTGTCTTTTCTCTAAAATATTAACTTGGAGCAATCTTATGCACCTACTACAGTCACTACAGGCATACATCAATCATTGTGCTGAAGTCCATTATGCATCACTAAATAGCTTCCATCAGGGGGTAACATCCCACACATCAACAGGGAGATGGGGATTCTCCTGAGGCTATTGAACACACTTGACACCATCACACACTAACCAATTCTCCTGGAGAACTTAACCATTTCTTGCTGTCCTTGCTCCGTGTCTCCATCTTTTTCCTTTTTCATGCTCAACAAAGGAGTCACATGCTGGCCCATGTGCCCAGCTAAGGAAGGTGCACATGGCATGTTGGCTCTGTTGCCAGGAGTGGACACTAAGAGGATGTCAGTGCAGATGGGGTCTGTCTAGAGACAAATACGAGAAACATGACCCTGCTCATCTGCGAACTGCATCTGCAAGCTGTACCAGGAGTCTGACACAGCAGTGTGCTCAACAACAGCCCAGAAAACAAGTGAGACCCACGATGATATGTGGGAAACCAAGGGTGGTGTATTTTCTCTTCAGCTCTTATATGCTCAGGTGCATGATTTTTTAGCTTAAGTAACTATGCTGCTACTTTATCAAGCATATTATTTGGAAAGCAAACTCCATCAGTTTGTTCAACAGAGGATTTTTTTTTAGTTGACACTTGGCAATATCTGATTGATTGCTAAGATTATCATGTGTGTAAAATAGATAGTCATGGTAAAATAATGTGCACATTAAGAAAAACTTTTGTTAACAGCTTTATTAAGATATAATTCACCTGCCACACAATTCAATGGCTTTTAATATATTCATAGGGTTGTGAAATCACCACCACAATTAATTTTAGAGCATTTTTATCATCCCACAAAAGAAACACTATATCTTACAAGTGATCCCTAATTCCTCCCATCCCCTCCACCCCCTCTGCCATAAGCAACCATTAATCTACTTTCTATTTCTACAGATTTGCCTATTCTGGACATTTCATATAAATGGAGTTATATAATATATGTGTTTTTTTTGTGATTGGTTTTTCACTTAGTGTAATGTTTTCAAGGTTCATCCATGTTGTAGCTACCATTCATTAAAAATAACTCTTGATCCTAAGAGGAACTTGGTATGTGGAAGGGGGAAGTTGGGTACATTCGTGGAAGTTGGGAAATCATGCAGTAGGCAGTTAGCTTGGCTTCTGGGTTTGAACTGGATTCAAGGTATTTCCGTGCAGGGGTAAAGTCAGAAGCCTGGCTAGTCCTCGGAGAAGAAACACTGGTACCTCTTGTCACCTGGCAGACACAAAGCCCTTAGGGAATAGAACATAAGGTAAATTAATCTTGATGGTAGATGTAAAGTAGAAGGTGCTGCCTAGGAAGGCAGATCGAGCAGTCGGGAAGAGGAGCTGAGTTCAGAGATCATTTCCATTCTGGCTAACCTTACATTCTGTGTAAGACCACTTGCCTAGCAGAAGCAATCCTGGAGTCCTAAAGGAGAGAGGTAATCCCTGGTGGCGGGACATACTTCGGGCAGTTCAGAGAGGTGGAGGAGGGCCATGTTCTTGGTTCATTTTGCAGAACTATCATCTTAGAGCCAGCCAAGACCCCTGAGTGGTTTGGGTCAGGAAATCGGATTAGACTATACTTTAACATCCCCAAGGAAGCTGAAATTGTTAGTATGTTTAGTCATTCTTCCAATTTTGCACTGAACCTCCTCAGGTAATCCCACAGTGCGGACCCTTCTGATGTAAGCCTGTTTCCCACTGGCATTTGCTATGCCGTATCTTTAGTGACTTAAAAAATCTTGAATGGCTCATCTCTTAGCTTTTTCTCAACATACGAACCTTGATTTCTTCTACATTTAATTCTTAGCATTAGATACCAAGTTTTGCATCCTGTTAATGTTTAACCCTCTGGTAAATGCTACATCCATCCATCCATCCACTTACTTATTTAACAAACATGTACGGACCTAGAGTGTAAGACCCCGGGTACGAACTTGAAATGGCACTAACTTTAAAGGTCTTTCACGGCTGTGTGCAAATTCTCAGTAGAGCTGTGCAGAGGTTCCCCTTTCATAAACTCTTTTCTCAGAACAGCAATCATCCTCCTGCTCTCCCTGCCACCCTTGTGGAATAATGGGCATCTCTGATTTACACTTTGCCGTCTGGCTGGCTGTGTCCTTGCTGCTGGGGGACAGAGACAGTGGGGTCCCAAGTCTTCAAGTTCTAGAGCACTGGTGGCTAGAGGAGTGAAAGGGAAGCAGAAGGAGGACCAGTTCAGAGTTGTTAATCCAGAAGAGGTGACAGGACATGATGACAAGCAACTCTTGGAAGTCTTAGGGCAGAAAAAGGGGCAAAACAAGTTTCAGATGGTTTCTTCTGAATTGATGATTCCTGAAACCAAGATATATTCACTTTAAGGGCTAGGGCATAACACAGTTTCACAATGAAGAAGTCCCTAGCTAAATTCCCATCTCCCTGTCCCTGTAAGACTCAAATTCTTAGTAGCTGACATAATCTTTCAAATCTACAATTAAAGCTGAAGCACTTGAAGATGCAAATCACTAGGAAATGGAACAGATTGGTGTAAAGAGTTTTAGTCAAAATTTTGATTGAAAGGGTAAACACACTGGTGGTCTACATGGCTTGCAGAGTGTTTACAAATATCAGCCAATGTTTAAAACCAGGGGATCAGGCAATATTGAGACCAGATTCTCACAGGGCAGCAAGCAACTGAACTAAGAAGGGCAGCCCGCCTCCTAAGAAAGAGAAGTACTGTCCAATTCTCTACAGGTCCCACCATTCCCTATTGTGCCTCAACTCCAAGGCTAAATATTGGTGGCCACTGTGTTTATTCTTGTACTAAGTTTTCCTGTAAGTCAAGAAATATTTCACAGAATTTTTATCTTTGTCAAAAGTGGGAAGATAAAAATAATTCAAGAAAAATGAAAGAGAACATATTTCCTTTTGGAAATGAAAAATATTCTTGTCCTGTAATTTATAAACAATGTGTGTGTTGGTTGAAAAATGTAAATTAAGCAGTCCTTATGAACAACGGAGCCTCTCTCTCATTAATATCAGCTCTTTGATGCTTGTAAGGCATTGGAGTTTTATAATTCTGGCTCTAATGAGATCATTTCTTGTTTGAAAAGAGAGAGGGGTTAGAAGCTAAAAAAGGGGTTAGGAAGTATAGTTAGAAGAGTTGGGGAGTGGAGGAGAGTCGAAAGGGTTATCAGAAATGAGCTGGAGCTTCTTCTGATTTTGCTTGGAGAGCCAGTTTATGTCATTGGGCTTACACAGAAGTGCCCACAGTTATTTCATGTCTCGCATGTTTGAGACAAATGGGTATCTTTTCTTTATCTGAAAATCTATTCAGAATGAGATTCAAGGTTATAGCTCTAAAAATGGAGACTGCCAGCATTTCAGCCTGATGTTTCATGAGGGGAAGGACTGGGTGCCTCAGTCATCAGGATAATATCATTGCTGCTATAAGCTGTACCGGACTCCCTGCAGGTGACCCCGTGGTCATCGTATGTTGCATTTCACTGAGTGTGAAGTAAGAGATTATTGCCTTTGTGGTGCTCATGGCCTAGATAGAATCAACATTAATAAGCACATATGATGGGAAGAACACAAATCCAGAATATAGGAATGATCTGTAACACAGGTATATAAATAGTATGTCATGTGTATGTATGTATATGTGTGTTCAAGTATACTCCACTTTGAAACAACTTGATATACAAAAATCTAAACTTTTCATTATGAAAACGGAGGAGAGTTTTCACATTCCCAGAAGAGCTTTTACAAAGATTCTTTACTTCAGATGTTCTGTAAATTCTCCTAATGCGGTGGTTCTCAGCTGTGGGTGATTTTTCTCCCAAAAGGACATTTGGCAATATCTGTACACACGTTGGTGTCACAACTAGGGGGTGTCTGTGCTACTGGCATCTAGTGTATAAAGGCCACGAGTGCTACTAAATATTCTATAAGGCACAGGACAGCCCCCTAAATGTCAATATTGCTAAAATTGAGAAACTCTGGTTTATTACAATTATAATTATTATAATTAATTTCTTTTAAAAAGGTGACTAACCCAAATGATTCAGTGCTGTTGTATAAAATGAGGAATACCTGCCATGAAGCCAGGGCCGGTTGGGAGCAGGGGGCGAGAGTGGATGCTGGTTGTCTAGAAGAGGCTATGGGCTGTGAGCTGAGCTAGTGACCCGAGGCGACGCAGGCTGACAATGGCAGGGCACACATGGGGTGGGGCTGGAAGTGGATGGTCACTGGAAGAGAAGCGTCATTGGTTCAGGGATGGAAGGCAGTGCGGCAGAGAGATGGGTACATGGAGAAACAGGCCAAGGTTTCTGGAACAGAAGGTGTGGGCAGAAGCACAAGGTCAGCATCAAAATGGAGCTCTTTAGGGCAGGGAAGAGTTGATGGAGTCCATGTTTGATCGAAAGGTCATGGAAAATGACCTGAAAGTTTGAGAAGGAGCCTTGTTTGGCTGCAGAGGGCAGAGAAGAGCCGCCACTGAGTGGCTGGAAGCAGAAAGCTTTGAGGGGAAGTGGGGTGAATGTGAGAAGTGGGAAGGACAGGACAATGTAGTGGAAAGTATCTGCAGATGAGGCAAGGGGGTGACCGGTGGCAAGTGCGGAGGGAGCTGAGAGGAGGGTGGGACCAAGGACAGCTCAGGGGGGCTCCGCAGTCACAAGGAACAGGACGGAAGAATAGAGATGCTTTGTGAGCCCTGGTACTCAGTATCAGTACAAGAAGACGGGGCCAGAGAAGCTGGACCAGAGCAGATGGTAGATGGGGAAGGCCCTGGACTTCAGGCTGAACACACCTGAATGCTGGGTGCGCAGGGAGAAGCTTGGAGCTTGTGGGAAAGTAGGCATGGAGGGATGGGAGGTGGTAGATGGGAACGTCATACACAGGAAACAAGCAGTGCCGACATGGCTTCCCAAGCACGGCAGGCATCTGACTTCAGTTTCTCAGAATGCCTGGGACTCCTGCTATTGTTCTTCATCATGAGGAATGGCAGTGGATGCTTTAGCATCAGGTTAGGGCATCCAGAGAAATCTCTGATGGACACACCTTTGACAAGACAGATAACCTAATTCTCAGGAAAGAAAAGAAAGGGGAGTCAGCTCATGCTTTTGTCTGCATTTGAACTTAGTTTGGAAACTACTACTGTCCCTTACTTTGCTTCCAGCTCTGGGTGCTGAGAGGCACTTTCATTAAATTTTTTTGAATAACAAACATGTTCTGTATTTTTTAAAAGTGGCTCTTGTTTTCTGGAGTGGTGTTGTCTCTTAACAGCATGTGGGTAGCAGTGCCTAATCTGAAATCCTAACCTTGCATCTGCATCCTTACAATTATGTAAGCATTGTAGAAAAATCTGCAGTTGCATTGACATTTGAAGTGTTACATTGTAAAGACATGATGTCCTCAACATTTAGAGCGTTAGTATTCATATATGCATTTAGATTAAACAAATTCAATTAGAGAGAAAGAGTAGGGATGGGAAAGGGAGGCAGAGGAAGAGGAAGACTGAGGGGAAGAGAGGTTGAAGGGAAATTGGGTGGGGGAGACAGAGAGGAAGCCGGGGAAGGGGCGGCAAAGGTTGAGAAAGAGAAATGGAAATAGTGTGCAATACTCTCATATTCAGGTTTGTGGTTGGGAGTGATTATGCAATGGACTCATAAATCTTTCCTTTGTTTTATTTATTTTTTGTTTGTTTGTTTCCTTCCCTACCTGCCTCTCACTAGGCCGAATGTGATTCTAGGGCTTAAGGGTACCTATTTCCCTTGTAACTTTTTTTTCTGGGAGTACTTTGGAACCTCCCCATCCCCAGAGCAATCCTTCTCTGACTTTAAAAGATAGCCAAGGAAATTCTAATTAGAGATTGTATTTATTTGGGGCTTACCTCTTCTTTTTAATCCAATCCTCTTGATGTGGGGTCACTTCAAACATCCCCCACCTTACCGTTTAATTCCCATTTCTGGCATCTACACAATTATTCACACGAAGTCAACAGAGCTACAGAACATCAAAAAAGATTTCGATTCCTGTCCCCAAGACAGAGGGGTAACAAAAGGAGATTCAGAAAGGACAGTTTTATGTGGAGTTTCTGCTTTTTGTTATGGATTTTTCTTTCTCCAACACTAAAAATGCGGCTGTGGGACAAGAGCATGCACAATGAAAACCACGAGTGAACAGGATGTTCAGACCCCATCTCCTTGATCCTGGCTCAAACCCAGGAAACCCTTATTCTCTTGGACATGAAAACCCACTCTGATACGAACACACTGGCAGCTTTCTGGACATGCAGTTCCCAGAAAGATGGCATGTGTCCTGGGGTTCTTTTTATGTTCCCCCAACTTGGAAAAATCAACCATGTGTTCGCTTATATTCTATATAAAAAAATAAGACATTATATTTTGCATTTCAGCCCTCCTCAGTGGGAAAATTACATTGGCTCTCCTCTACTGCCAATTATTGAACCTTTATTTTAAATTTGACTCAAGGAACTGAATGTCATGCAAAGAATCCTGTGGAGGAGGGGTGCTCAGGACAGACACTCAAGGGAAGGATTCTGTTTAAACAGTCCCAGAGGCTGACTGGCAAAGCTGCCTGCAGAAAAGCCAGACGCAGGCTGTTTGGGGACTTGGGAATGTAAGTGGAATTTCTGGTGGGTACAGCCAGCACCCACCCTCCCCAACTCACCCCCATAAAACAAAATGATATTAACTTTTAACTCTGCTGAAACCACAGCCATGGAGAAGACATAGCATCCTGGCTGCCAGCTCCCCCCACCTCTGTCTGGGGAGGGACCAGAACTGGCTGAGAGATGACTGTTTCTAACGTACGTAACACATCACGGCCAGGTTACTTGAAAGACAAAAAATAAGGGGCTCATATCTTCTGAGGGATTGCTGGGATTCTTTTCATGTTCCCCCAACTTGGAAAAATTAACCATGTGTTTGCTTACATTCTACATAAAAAATAAGACATTATATTTTGAGTTTCAGCCTCCTCAGTGGGAAAATTATATTGGCTTTCTGCTACTGCCAATTCTTGAAGCTTTATTTTAACTTTGATTCAAGGAGCTGGATCTGACTTTTCCTTAGGTCATGGCCTCTGTACTTCAGGACCTTGGTAACGTTTTCCCCTTCTTGACTATAAATGTAAAAACCTCGGAAAGCAACACAAAGAGAACTAAAAGTCATTCTAAAGGCTACCATTAAGATAACCAGTCTTAACAGTGACTTTTGTAGCTTTCCTCCACTTCATCTATGTGTACTTATAATGTACTTTTTTTTTTTTTACAAGAAACTGCGGTCAAAGGCTAGAGACTAAGCCATCCTTAAAAAAAGAAAAGAAAAATTTAAGACAGCTGCATTACTGAAGATTATAGAGCTGTGGCGACAGCAATAAATGCAGATGGAGCAATTACGAACTACATGAAAACAGATAAAAATCCAGTTGAAATAATGAGGTCTGCCCCTGTGAACACCTGTTTATAGTCTTAATTTTGCCCTAAGGAGATATTACTGCCATCTTCCAACAACAATGAAAATCAATAATGGATCAATACGGATAAACATGTTGGGTGCAACCTTTTGTCCTAAGAGTCAGTTAACAGCTGGGTTCAGTTTTACTGGGATTTACTTACAGACTTGTAACAGTAAATAATGGCGCATTTAAGAAAATTTGCCTGCTTTGATTTAGTGAGTCTGGCAGGTGGCAGTGGCCTTTCAAAGGCATATGGCTTTGAGAAATTACATCAATATATGCATACAATGTGTCTTAGCCTCTTCACGGTCAAATTAATTAGCAAAGAATCCCCAGTTTAATGCTTTATAAGCAAATATTCTCCAGCACTGGTTGAAGAAAATATAGTGAAAAGATAAAAGAAGAAAGAGTGAAAGAGCCTGAAAATTGTTGCGGGAACATTTAAGAATAGCAGAATGCTCAAATGGCAAGACAGACACCAGTATTTTTTTGTGGTCCTACATTATGAGAGGCATATCCAGGCATGTTTAATGAGGTAATGTTAACTTCTTCTTTTCAAAGATAAATTACTTATAATATTATATGAAATAGAAATCACACAGTCTATCTCAGATATTCCCATTAGGGGACTTCCATGGTGGGTCCCTTCTAATAAATGTTAAATTCTGATGCCCTTCAAGAGGAGGTGGAACAAAATAAAGATGCAGATGAATGACTCTTCATATGTTTTATGCTGTAATTCCCTTCATGGTTCATGTTCGGAAGTTAGGAGGAGCACCAAAAATATGAACACAGTATATGGTAAAAACCAAACAGGGAGTTTAATTTTAGTTTGCTTTTTTTAGGTTTTATTTGTTTTCAGAACAGGCTACCTTTAATTGTAGAGTCATATTAGGAAAAGTAAATGATAATTTTTGCAGGAGCCACGGTCAAATAGACCACTTTCTGTTTTAAGATATTTCCACAGAGGAATTCACCTTTGGAGATCAATGGGCATTGTACTGCCACTTATAGAAACCTGTAAATTTGGTACCCTGTAGACTGTGCCCAGAAAAAACAAGTTCCTTGTATATTTGCAGTAGAATTTAAGTTATGTTTGAAAACATTTCTACCTGGCTGTTTCTACTAAGTTCCCTGAATTACTACCTGTTTCCTCTTTTATTTTATTTTTTGGTAATGCAAGAAATATTCTTCTGATAGGAAATTAAACAGCATTGTAAAGTGCAATATCCACATAGTGCACTTGTTCTCATCTTTGATATTTTGAAGGACATGTCATTTGCTTTCATATAGAGTTCATACCAGACATGCCAAACTTCAGGGACATAATGGCGATATATATTGTACTGGTTTCTTTTTGAGGTTTACATTCTAACAGCTTGGTATGGTTACAAGTAGATTCTGTAAAGTCACAGTTTACATGGATAAGTAAATATATTAAAATGAGCATTTATAAATCAAAACATATCAACATTATAGGACTATCAAAAATCACTAAAATATTTTACTAGTTAACCAAAATAAACTTTTACTATAAAGTGCCCAGAAAAAGTCAAATGAGTTTGTAATTTGAACCTGAACCAGGGGGAATGATCCCACTTCAAACTCCACAGTGCCTGGGAGGGAAGCCTTGTCCATATATTCTTTACCCAAGAAGCTGACAGTATTCACTTTGAGCAGCACACACACATACACACACAAACACACACAGCTTAAAGAACCAACACAATCCAGCTTTCATAAATGAAAAAAAAAGTGCAGGGTAATTTGTTGCTCACAGACCCCTTTCAGTCACCTAGCAATCTTTCTTCAGTGCTGTTTTTTAATTTCAAATGTTGAGCATTCAAAGTCAAAGACTTGATGCAGCTGATGCAAACTGTAGCTTTAAAACACAATGGAAATGAACACAGAAACTTTTCACAAATTTAAGTAACCTGGTCCCTACCTTTTTTTGAAGCGTACGATGGTGACTGTGCTTGAGAAAAAGTGGGCTTTTCTTCAGTGAAATATTCAGGTTGGCTGTATTGATTCAGGGCCATGTCCAAGTCAGAGTCCTTGCTTTTCAGCATGTTTCCAGGGAAACTACAGGTATAAGGCTGATTCATTGCCCAGGCCTGTTCCATATATATGTTGTTACTGGGCACAGCCTGAGCGTTGCAACCACTGTAACCCGGACTGTCTTCAAAATACGTGTAATAATCAGTGGGCTGCATGTAGCAATTGCTGCCGGCAACTGGGTGCACTTCATAGAGTTCTTGCATACAGTAGTTCATTTTGCTGCCCTGGTTCAGTTTCTACTTTACATATACAGACACTCTATGCATGCATTCACCAGCCCCATGCACCCTTAGAGCTGGGCATATACGCCAAGAAGCATACATCCATACACATGAAATGAGAAGGGAAGATGAATAAACACCACCACCAGCATAGCTACCCAGCCTGCTCTGGAATAGCACCTGATGTGCTAAAATCCTATTTAGATGGAGGTGTCCTTGAGCTCTGCTGCCATTCAAACCTATTGGAAAGCTGATTTCTGCCTTGCAAAGGTCTTAAGCTATCCATGCAGCTAATTCCTGGGGAAGACGGCGGGCACGTAGGGATGACCTCCACCCAGCTAGAGGAGTGACAGCAAGATGTCCTTGTTACTTGGAGGCTGCGAAGAGTCATTTTATATGCTGTTTTTAATCCCTTTCAACATGATTAGAAAATGATTACTCAATGTTAGCTCATTTTGGTTGACAGCTTAAGCATCAAACATTATAAAGACATCTTAGAGAATATCCTTGGATACACAGAAAATCCTAAAATCAATAATCTGGTTTATTAGCATGAACCAGAGAAAATTCAGCAGTAACGAGCCTGATGACTGACTTCAAAACTTAATCTTGTCATACAAATGTCAGTGGTTAAATCTGTTGTTGAATGTTTCTGACTAGCTTTTAATAGCAAGACCCAACCATCTTCTTAATGACACACAGGTCCCATGGAGTTTAAAAACTTCCCAAGAAAAGCCACGTCTGAAAATGCTGCTGGTGTCTATGAGTTTGTTCTATTCTGTTCCTTGCACCTGATAATTTTCTACATCATTAGCACTAATCTACATGAGACCCAAGGCTTCAACTTGCCTTGCTCATTCTGTCTTTATGTGTTGTTTATAAGTAAACAAGGGGCAGCATGTGCCAATGCCCTTCCATGAGATGTACCCCCTATTCCCCCTTCTGTTTGTGCTTACAGCACTCTTAACGGCAGGATGTAGAAAACTCTGTGCATCTACCATTTTATTCCCGTTCAAATCCACTTTTGAGATTACTTTCAAGCTTGTGATTTAAGTAGTACTCACACGCTTGACATTTCAAGGTAGAGACCCAAAGGAAGCACCATATCTTTGCACTGAGATGCTAACAAATGCCTCATTAGACCATTTGTGCTTGCTGAGACGATTTCTAATGGTATCTTTTCCATGTGGACGGTGGTGAGCATGTGTAGGCCCACATATATGAGAGTGTCCTAGGCCATGATTCAGTAAGGGCAGGGGTTGCCTTCTTTGAAGTAAGGGGTTCTTTCTCTTTCTTCTGGAGACTGAGTTTGCAGGGTGGGGCCTCAGGGGGTGACTTTTACATGTGGGTTCCTGCTGGTCCATGAATGTGTGATCTTGTTGGTATTTCCCTCCCATGGGACCACAGATGGTAATATTATGATGTTCAACAGTGAGGCCTCTGCTTTTGATGTGAAACTCCAGTCAACTCCAGCATGGAATGCTGGGACAGGGATATATGACAGGAGAAAGGAGGGTATTATAGTCATTCAACAAACATCTACGGGTGTCTGTTGAGTACAAAGCAGGAGGTGGTGGGAGCATAAATGGCTGTTCAGAGTCAACCAGGTCCCTGCCACTAAGTAGCTTAATAGCACGTGTATTCATTTTACAGAGTCAAGTAGGCCATTATACTGAGTCTTTAGGTACTGACAATGTTATAAACATAGAAGAGAAGCCAGAGATTCAAGAGAAGAAGTTGAAAATTTAGAGAACAAGTCACAGATGAGACAAAATGAGGAAGAAATCCCTATGGACGCTTAGTGATAAGACTTTTCAAAAAGCTGCAGGTGAACTATAAAACAGTTAAAGGAATTTTCTCCAAATTTGAACCTAGAACATGAGTTGCAACATCCTAGAAAGCATGAAAGTTACCATAAGGAGTAAAGAACATGGTTACCGTTTTTATAGTGTCTTTACTCTCTGATTTTTTTTAAAACAAATAAAGGATTTGTTCACAAGTGTTCGTAAGAACACATACACATAACGTTACAATTAACATCTTCTCCCTACTGAAAATGTCAAAACATTTCATTGGAAGCAATGACTATTTTTTGAAACCCCAGAAGAAAGGATCCAGGCCTTGTGTGTTTTGTCTGATCTCATTTGTTTATCTCAAATTTCCCAAAACAAATCTGAAAATTAACCATTCAAGAAAGCAGTGTTCTTTCCCGGCAAGCCCACAGGTATGTTCCAAGGCCTCTTTTTCTGGTTAGGAGCTGCATGTTGAATCCATCCAGTTTTGCAATGTTGCCCAGTGCATTTCCTGGCTCCCTTTCTGTTCCACTGAACTCACAAATCCAAGCAATTTTTGCTTGTCACCATCAGCAGTACCAACTAAAGCCACAAGGGAAAGCCAAAGTCTCTGGTTTCATTCCAAGGGAACACTTAAAAACAATTTTCAGGCATCTCTACATGTGTTCGGAAAATCAGAATGTGATTCTGCCCCAGAACTGGATATACACACTGCTGTGGAAAAGGAAAGAACAACTCCAGAAACCATTCCCCCTCACCCCCAATTTTTACTAACGTGTTTGGGAGAGGCCTGAGAGTCGACAGCATTTTTATTGAATTAAAACAATCCCAAATTCCCTCAGAAGTCCTTGAACAGGTAAAAAGTTTCGAATCATGTTTAAGGGAACTCACCTCCTCATCAACTTTTATCTCTTGGAAACAACAGTATACAACTTGCTGAAATGCTCCCCTTCTTGTACTAAGTGGAGAGATTTGTGTAGTAAATGCACAAAATCCTTATTGGTCAGCTGAAAAAGGCATTCACTGCTCACACTGAATTTGAAATATGGCCCCTCACACCGTGACAGATGCGACCATGGCGCGGACACTAAGGGAAGATCTCTTGTGCTCCTTTGTAAAGCCGATAAAGCAGTTTAGACATATTATGTGTCACAAATGAGGTGAGCTCTGGCAAGACTGTTTCCTTACTTCCACTGCTGACTACTCTAATTTAGCTACTTTAAGACAAGCTTAAGAGTTATTTGATCCACAGCGCATCAAATTGCCTGAAATAAACTTGGGAGGGCTTTAATAATTCTTATTAGAAGTGTTTCAATCAATAATCCTTTATTATATACATACACCTTTGTATATGGCTGGATGGAAATAACCTAATGGGGTAAGACTAACAGTCTTGCTTGGAAAACCTCACAGTAAACAATAAACCCTCAAGGTCTCTTGGGGAGGAGAATTGTTTCTCACCTTCTCTCTTTCCCTCTATCTTCAGCTGTGTTGATTCTCAAATACGGCTGCACATTGGAATCACCCATAAACTTTACAAACCACTGGTTCCTAGGTGTTACCTTCAGAAATTCTGATTTAATCAGTATGGGGATGAAACCTAAACATGAAGAGTTTTTGAAGTTCCCCACGTTATTTCCACAGGCAATGCAATCTGAGAACTGCTACTTCCTCCTTTTTCCTCATTCGCAGTTTCGCTGTATGTCCCTTAGTTCTTAAAACTTTACCCTCCACACCTCAGCCTGGTTTCACTTGTCCTTAAGTTATCTAGTCAAGTAGAGGAGACAGGTTCAGGAGACATACCAGGAGGAAATAAACCCAAGGAAGTGTGCTAACCTTGACGTGGAAATGCAGGAGGGACCCGCCAAGAGAGGTGGGGACGGCCTCACAGAAGGGGTGACCCGTGAGCTGGCCTTTGAAGAGTACGCAGGAGGCCGGAGACAGCTGAGCAGAAAAGCCTTAGGGACAGCGATTCCAAATGCACACAAAGGAAGAGAATGAATAAACTTAGGGCCACATTAATGCTAGTTTCTACTCTAATGCTCGGTCCTACTTTCTTCTTTAGTAACAAATCTCTACCTTTTAGTGGGACAATGGTCTTTGGGAAACACTCTTTGTTTCCCAGTCTCCCTTGCAATTAGATATATCTATTGCCAGTGAATGACTACTGGCCAATGAGATGTAGCAGAAGATATATTGTAAGGCAGTTTCTAGGAAACTTAAAAGACAGACTGCTGCATACCATTTGCTTCTTCTTTGTTCCTTCTTCCTGCTGCCTGGAGTGTGAATATGATGGCTGGAGCCCCAGCCACCACTTGGTCCATGAGGATGGGAGCCATTCTCTGGAGATGGCAGGAGCCTAAGCTGGAAAGAATCTAGGCTGCTGAACCTAGAACTGTCACAGCCCTGCCATACTAGCCCAGACTTGGGATTGAATCTGGATTTTTTTTTCTCAAGTGAGAGAAATAACTTTTCCTTTAGGTCATAGCTTTCTCCTTTGTAAAATAGTGATAACAGTACCCACCTCATTGGTCATTGTGAAGGTTAAGTGAGGTCATATAAGTAAAGCAGAACAGTGAGTGGCATAGGAAGAGACATAATTATATGCACATAATAATAATTACTAAAGTGCCCTAGACCCTGCCTTGAACTACTTTCTCTTCTGAATCTACATTTTCACTCTAGGTTAGGAGTCAACAAGTTTTGGCCAAATATGGCCCACTAGCTTTTTTGTAAATGAAGTTTTATTGGAACAAAGCCACAACCATTTGTTTACAGATGGTCTGCGGCTGCTTCTGTATCTAGTCTGTGCTACAAAGGCAGAGCTGAGTAGTTGCGACAGATTGTATGACCCACTGAAAATATTTATTAATATATATTGAATAATAAAATAATATTTATTATTACATAATTATGTATTACAAATATTTTAATTGTGGCACTTTACAGAAAAAGCTTGCAGTCCCCTGCTGTAGGTGATCTCTTCCTGCCTCATCGTTTTAAATAACAGTTAAATGCTGATGACATCCAGATGCGTATCTTCATCCCAGATGTCTCCTCTAAAATCACAGTTTATGTCCAGCCGTCAACTTGACATTTCCGTTTGCACAACCAGCAGGCATCTCCAACTCAATTCTTTCTAAAACCTCTTCCCCCTGCCGCCTTCCCATCTCAGTGCCACCATCCACCCCGGGGTGTAAGCAATGGCCTCAGAGCCCTCCTCGATTCCTCAGTTTCCTCACCATCTACACAATCCTTCAGCAAGTTCACTGGTTCTTCCTCCAAAATATATTTCTAAGCCAGCCACTTCTGTCACCACTGCCATTACCCTTGCCCAAAACGTCACCATCTCCTCACCAGATTCCCCGAAACGACCTCTGAACTGGCCGTGCCCCCCACTAATTCTTTGTCAATACAGTACCCCAAGAGTCATTAGATCAGGTCACTTTCCTGCCTAAAGTCTCCAGTGGCTCTTCACTGAATTTAGAATGGAATTCACACTCTTTAACAAAAGGTGGCTCTTCCCCACCCCGTGTCAAACCTCATCCCTCCTTGTACACTGTACTCCAGCCAAAACAGCGTTCTTCTGCTCTGCGAACACCCCTGGGTCTTTGCTGCCTCAGGGACACTGCGCATGGCTTTCTCTCTGTCTGAAATGTCAGCCACTTTGGCTCCTCACAGGGCAGACACCTTCTCATCCTTTTGGATTTCACTGAAATGCCACCTTCTCTCTGAGTCAGGAGGCTCTTGAACCCATCATAGGCCTGTAGGCCTCTGACAGTCACCACGTATATAACAGCAGTTACTCTCTCAGAAGATAGATGGAGGGATCTCAGAACACCAAAATTGATGTGCATTTCTAAAAACAAGATAAATTTTGCATATTGCCAAGACGGACTATGGTAGACATAGAAATCCCCTGTGAGACATCTGTCTGCCTAAGGTTGAGCCAATTTTCTCTTTTATATCTCTGTCGCTAGAGAACAGGATTGACCTGCTTATGAAACCTATCTCAACTGAAGTTAGGGAATTATGGATGGGTGTCCCCATTGCCAAGCATCTCTGCCCCAAGAGAGGGAATGAAGAGGGTTGATGCATTGCCTGCCCTCTAAAGGAGCTGCCCCAGTTGAGAAGTCCTTTTATAGATGTAAAGGGAGGAGGATCTAGATGTGACCGTGTGAGTGCTGAAAGCATATCTAAGTGTTAGCTAATATATTCTTGGGGACTTGAAAGGGTGGGGGACAGAATAACTCTTTGAGCATGCTCTCTTGGCCTTTTAATGTCTGGATTCTTTTGACCCACTCCTTTTTAAAAAGTACTTTACTTAATCCAGCTGCAGAGATGAGAACAGAGTCTAGCTCCTGGCTCTCCAGGACCCCTCAGTCATAAAGTGGCCCTTCCACAGCTCCCCAAGACATCTGGGAAATGGTGGAGGTACCCTCAACAATCCTAGGATATTACAATTATAACTTCTGAGCTGCACATTCCTTGCATATTTTATTTGACTTCTGAGGAAACTGAGCCCCAGAGGGATAGAGTAAACTTGTCACACAGTAGGTGGTGGTTATTGGGACCAGAACCTACTCCTGCTTTGAGTATTTCAGTCATCCTATTCAAGGGGGGCCTTTATTTTCCCAACTGATCCCAGTGCTTTAAGTTTAAAAAACTTCCCTGGAGGGCAGGAGGGAATTAGAGGGATTTGTCTCTGGCCTGGGGATTGACATTCCCTCATTAGGACTTCAACTTAATCATGTAAACTCTTGAGTCCATAGGATCATGACCAACTCTAACCATTTTGGAATTCCTTCTTCCTCAGTCCTAGGTGTGTTAATTAGCATGAACCTGTCTCCCTTGGACTGGAATAATTGTGTGATCTTCATTAAGTGGACATCATGACTACTGTATTAACTGTTCTCAGTGTTCCCAAAATGGTCCAAGATACCAGTCCCAAGTGATGCTTTGAAGAAGAAGCAAAAAAAGAAGTTCTATATGCAAATGAGTTTGGGAGAGGATGTGTTGCACAATCTTCTTTTAGAGATTCACAGAAGAAAACTGTTGAACTTGGTGTGACTTTGTATAACTCAGCATTTCCCAAACACATCTGATCACAGAACCCTATGTATCTTGTAACAGCTGTTACAAGCGTTCCATGAAACACACTTGGAGAAACGCAGAATTCTGTTCTGTTCTGTTGAATATATGGCTGGAGGCAAGGCCATCTGTAAGGAAAGACAGAATGGTGTTTTTTTTCTCAGATTACACACCAAAGGCAGAGGGAAAGAGCCTGGGAAGTTGCTGAGGTGGAGTGACCCATTTCTGGTCTTTACCCAGGAGGAAAGCTGCTGAGCAGAGGACACAGGCCACACACAGATCAGAGCCCCAGGTGGCCACAGAACAACCGGGGCTTGGGACTGAATCTGCATTGGTAGAAATAGAAACTCAAAGCCCTCCTCTTTTAAAGCATCTTATACTCTGAATTCATTTCAAACTTTTTCTTCTTTAGTATTTAATAAAAGCTTTTCAAACGTGCTAACCTATTGTAAGCAGCATATAGATGGGTCTTGCTTTTTTATCCATTCTATTACTCTGTGTCTTTTGATTGGTGCATTCAGTCCATTTATATTTAGGCTGATTATTGAAAGATATGTACTTATTGCCATTGCAGGCTTTAGATTCATGGTTACCAAAGGTTCAAGGTAACCTTCTTTACTATCTAACCATCTAACTTAACTCTTTTACTAAGCTATTATAAACACAGTCTGATGGTTCTTTATTTCTCTCCCTTCTTATTCCTCCTCCTCCATTCTTTATACGTTAGGTGTTTTATTCTGTGCTCTTTTGTGTTTCCTTTGACTGCTTTTGTGGGTAGTTGATTTTATTTTTTGCCTTTAGTTAGTATTTGGTTGGTCTGCTTTCTTTGTTGTGATTTCATTTTCTCTGGTGACATCTATTTAGCCTTAGGAGTGCTTCCATCTAGAGAAGTCCCTTTAAAATATCCTGTAGAGGTGGTTTGTGGGAGGCAAATTCCCTCAACTTTTGCTTGTCTGGGAATTGTTTAATCCCTCCTTCATATTTGAATGATAATCGTGCTGGATACAGTATTCTTGGTTCGAGGCCCTTCTGTTTCATTGCATTAAATATATCATGCCATTCTCTTCTGGCCTGTAAGGTTTCTGTTGAGAAGTCTGATGATAGCCTGATGGGTTTTCCTTTGTAGGTGACCTTTTTTCTCTCTGTGGCTGCCTTTAATACTCTGTCCTTGTCTTTGATCTTTGCCATTTTAATTATTATATGTCTTGGTGTTGTCCTCCTTGGGTCCCTTGTGTTGGGAGTTCTGTGGGCTTCCATGGCCTGAGAGACTATTTCCTCCCCCAGTTTGGGGAAGTTTTCAGCAATTATTTCTTCAAAGACACTTTCTATCCATTTTTCTCTTTCTTCTTCTTCTGGTACTCCTATAATGCGAATATTGTTCCGTTTGGATTGGTCACACAGATCTCTTAATATTATTTCATTCCTGGAGATCCTTTTATCTCTCTCTGCATCAGCTTCTCTGTGTTCCTGTTCTCTGATTTCTATTCCATTAATGGCCTCTTGCACCTCATCCAGTCTGCTCTTCAGTCCTTCTAGAGATTGTTTTATTTCTGTATTCTCCCTCCCTACTTGATCCTTTAGCTCTTGCATATTTCTCTGCAGGTCCATCAGCATGGTTATGACCTTAATTTTGAATTTTTTTTCAGGAAGATTGGTTAAATATATCTCCTCAGGCCCTCTCTCAGGGGTTGTCTGGGTAATTCTGGACTGGACCAAGTTCTTCTGCCTTTTCATGGTGATAGAGGTAGCTGTAGGCAGGTAGCGACTGTGTCAGCTGGGAGAACAAAGTCCCTTCTTGCTTGTTGGTCACCTTGCCCCTCTCTACTGCCTGTGTTGGTTACCTGCACACCTGGAGCAGCCTCTGGATTAATCCCCTAAGCTGCCATGGGCGGGTCACCATCAGGGTAGCCCAGAGCCCTGCGGGGAGTGGCAGGCATGCCGGGTGTGTTCTTCTGCAAGAACAGCACCCCTTTGCACCTTGCCCCAGTTTCCTCTACCTGTGTCAGGTAGCTGCGTGCTGGTGGCGGCCTCTGGGTCTGGCCTGGGCAGCTGCAAGCTGAGAGGACATCCTGGGCGGTTGCTGTGGGCGCGGCTGCTCTCCAGCTGCTCAGCCGCTGTGTTGGGGCCATGCCGGACTGGGGAATGACTGGCAGGCTGCCTATTGCCATGAGGGGCTTCAGGGGTGCGTTGCCACCCAGGGGGCTGGGGTGCCCAAAGTTCCTCAGAATTTCCAGCCTGCTGGGCTGCGTGTGCCGGGATGCTTCTGTCCAGCTGTGAGGTCTGTGTCCCTTTAAGAGTTTCAAAAAGCACTCGCTTTTCTTTTGTCTCAGGGGAACTGACTGTGAGGACCCGTTTGCAGATTTTACTTTTCCATTTCCCTAATATCCAGCACACCATGCAATGTGTGTCTGCGCTCCCAGTGTGGATTCCTAGGGCTGGGTGTTCAGCAGTCCTGGGCTCCCTCTCCCTCCCTGCTCCACCTCCTCTCCTCCCTCTGGGAGCTGGGGTGAGGGGCGCTTGCGTCCCACTGGGCCATGGCTTGTACCTTACCCCCTTCGTGAGATGCTGAGTTCTCGCAGATGTAGATGTAGCCTGGCTGTTGTACTATATCCACTGGTCTCTCTTTTAGGAATAGTTGTATTTGTTGTATTTTCAAAAATATATATGGTTTTAGGAGGAGATTTCCGCTGCCCTACTCACGTTGCCATCTTGGCTCCTCTCATGTTCTGACCTATTAAAGCTCTACTGAAGGTAGGTTTTTATTCACACTCCATCACCAGGCAGAATCTGCTTTTACAAATATGTGCTTAAAGAACTAACAACATGGTTTACTAGTACGAAGGCAGTGGAGTCTGATCTGTACAATGGAAAAAACATGGTTCTGATGAGAACATTCAAGTGGGACACTCAAGTGGGAAAGGCACCCTTGGGGCCCACACTAATGGACACAGCCTCAGTAATTGAGCTGGGGAGTTTCTAAGGAGGAGGAGGTTCTCATTGAGGCAGTGCTGGTGGCTTCCTCAGCTTGGACACTCTGCAGCCCTCAGGTCTGGGGTTATTTGTTCTTTTTTATTTCATTAGAGTTTCCCTAGCACATTCATACAAAAGATACCACAAACCCAGTTAAAGCAGCCTTCTGTTAGATGAAAGAAATCAATTTATAGAATGAATGGGTTAACAAAAACAGTCCTTTGTAGTTCCACAAAGATTATAAAATCAACTCCAAAATCCTTAGTCAGTGGTTCTCAAAATGTGGTTCCTGAGTCAGCAGCATAGGCATCTCCTGGAACTTCTTACAAATGCAAATTCCCCAGCCCTGTGCCAGACCCACTGGGTCCAATGCTCTGGGGCGTGAGGCCAGCAGTGCCTGAGTGGACAAGCCCTCCCAGGGATTCTGATGCAGGCTAAAGTCTGAGAACCTGGATCCAGACCAAAGAAAAAATGTACGCACACAGAGGTGAGTGCAGAACAGCACACTTAAGGCTGGGGATTGAAAAAGAAGTAAGGCTTTTGAAATACATTTTAGTCCACTGGTATCAGCATTGAATTCTTCTCTTTCCTAAGTCAACAGTGGAATGTCTGCTCTTTTTCATGACTGAACATATGATTCAAAAGCAAACTTTAATGAGTGTGATACAGTCTGATGAAGCTTGGGTATCACACTCTAGAAAACATATAATAACATTTCAGTTTTGTGTAAAATGTAAAATCATTTATTAGGACACTGGCTTAATAATAATGCTGAGTTCTATTGCATGTTATCTTCATAACCAAACAATAACGCTGGTAGGGGATGTAATTCCCTTCACGTTTCAGAGTGGAAAGTGGAGGGGATGGTTTTCTCACTCCCACGTTAACTACTAAGGGAGGATGTTAGTATTCAAAGTTTGGTCCTTGAATTGTTATTATAAAACTTGCTTTTTGCACTTCCCCACACTGCTTTTCTAAGTAGGAAATCATTTTAATGTTTTGAAAGTTCTGGGCTAGTTATGTGCTTCAAGACCAATTCTAAGGTCACTTGAATGATTTATCTGTTTTTCCAGAGATGCACCTAATTTAATGCCACCTCATATATTTATTTTGATCAATATATTTCCTTCTACCTTCTTTCAATATATTTCCTAGCTGGGCTGCAAATTTCAAGGGAAGGCCTTGTCTTCCTCCTCTGGTGTATCTGCCATTAGATCTGGAAAATAACATAGAGGGTACTGATCTATAAATGATGTGAACTAGGAGAAAAATGCTCTATAATATTTTACATTTTTTATGAATATCATTTAAGTTTTGCATGAATATTACATACTCATTCATTTTATGGATTCTTTAATGTAATCACCCAAGGCAGGTAGATCCATGTCCCCTTAGTTTAATGTGTTAACGTGATGACTTCATTGTAATGCACACTGATGGACTTGATTTGGAAAGTTCAGGGGTTGTTTGAGTGGAATGGTTTTAACATTTAACAGGTATAGTATCCTTTCTTTATTCCACGATATAATGTCAGAGATTAATTTAAAAACAGATTTCCTAATAATAGGAGCAATGAATGAGTGATTGAGTCATCTGCATTTTCTTTTCTTTTTTATCTTTAAGTACAACTAGGGCAAAATCTAGACTCTGCCACAATTGATGTAATTTTCAAAAGATTTATTCTTTGTTCTTTCAAGGCTCCTGTTCTACAGTTACACTTGAAAATGTTATGAGGAATAATTAAAGGTAAGAAGTTCAAAGTACTGATACAAAAAAAAAATGCTACAAGGTGGATGAGCCTCAAAAACAGTATGCTAAGTGAAAGATGCCATTCAGATTGTCTGATTCCATTTTGTGCAGTGTCCAGCAAGATGAATCGGTAGGGACAGACGGTAGACAAGTGATTGCCAGGGCCTAGGTACAGGAATGAACTTGAAAATTAGCTCTAAGTTTCTTTGGGGTGACGGGAATGTTCTAAAATAAGACTGCGGTGTTGACTGCACAACTCTTTAAATGCACTAACAATTAGGGAACTGTGCACATAAAACAGAGGAATTTATGGCATGTAAATTATATCTCAATAAAGCTTTTCAAAAATAGATATGGGATCACAAATAGCTTGAGCTAATTAGAACTGATGATTAAAATAAAAACATCAAAAAGTTCACATCATTTATAGATCAATACCCTGTATGTTATTTTCCAGATCTAATGGTGGATAAGCCAGAGGAGGAAGACAAGACCTTCCTTTGAAATTTGCAGCCCAGCTAGGAAGGCATATCACCAAACAAAAGCAGTACCTGACACACTGAGTACTTCAAGTGTTAAGTGAACATGGAGCAAAATGGAATTAGTATTTTGGAAACAACACGGGGTAAATTCTCCCTTATTCTTCTCTAAGGCAGATGTCGGCCAGACAACAAGGATTTTGAGTTTACTTGGTCCGTCAACAGACCTGCTGCTCATTTCTAGACTCAACACTCTCCCAGTGTGTCTCCTTGGAAATCCCAGGTAGGATGTAATGTGCCTCAGTTAGCTATTTTATTCTCAGCACAAAGTACAGGACAGGACACACAGAACACAGCCATGAACATTTTTGATGTAAATCTAGATGAACTCACCATCTCTGGTAAATCAGACAGGCATGTGTGGAAGCTACACAGAGGTGAGGCGGTGCACAGCCAATACTGTGATAGCATTTCATAGCAGTGTAAAGGAGAAACAATTCATCCTGATGAAGAGTGGAGAAAGTATCTCAGAGGAAGTGATATTTAGACTTGTCTTTGAAGGATGAGGAGAATAAAAGAGGATTGCAGAAGAGATTTCAAAAATTGGTACCCTGAGATCCAAATCTAGAAATGGTGAATTGAGATTCTTCATTATTTCAAAGGTCAAAAGAGAAAGATACATGGTAGAGATCAAGATTAACTTAAGATACACCTCAATCGTAGTTGTTTTGCAATTTAATATGATTGGATTGTGGGAAGAAAAGAATGTTCAGTTAAAACATAAGAAGAAAGAGGCTGTACTTGTTTGATATCATCAGAAGTCTTCAGACTGTAGAGAAACTGCTTTCTGTCCCTACTGCAGAGAAAGACGTCCCCCCCACAGGTATCACCCTGTCATTCCAGCCTGAACAATGTCACGGGGGACAGAGAAACAAATAACTGTTACTCTTGAGAAATTCATCTCTAGGGTATTGAACGGATGCTTCATAAGAGGACTTTTACAAAATACGATTTTTGCCAACCCAGTGACATAATGAATAAGCTCATCAATAAGGATATAAACCTCCTTCCATGACAATAGAGGTGGTTTGGAAGATTGGAAACTATTTCTGAATCACATACTTAAATCCCAATTTTTATAGGAACAAACATCACATGATAAAACAATTTTGAAGTATTTTTGGCCTAAATGTGTAATTTGATTTAACATCAGTCAAACCCAAATTGGGGAACGTTCTACCAAATAATTGGCCCACATTCCTCACAAATGACACTACCATGGTAAACAAAGAAAGGTTGTGAAACTGTTCTAGATGGAAGCAGACTAAAGAGACACAAAAAAGTAGATGAAATGCAAATCCTAGCCTGGATTCTGCACCAGAAATCAAACCTGGTATGAAGGACGACTGGTGGTGGCCTGGCTCAGCCCTGCCAGGGTGTGTAGAGTCACGAAAGGCCCCCAAACACAAGTCCTCTCCAGCCCTGGTCTCAGCCTCCATCTCCCTTCAGGGTATTAAGAAGGGGTTGGGAGGGCACAATTTATGAAATTTACATAAAGTCTGAGATTAGGTAAAATATAGTGGGTGTCAATGTTAAGTTTCCTGATTTTGATCATTGCACCATGGTTTTCTGAGAATTTCTTTGATTTTAGGAAACACCATGAAGAATTCAAAGGGCCTCAATGTCTGCAACTTACTCTCAAGTGGTTCCAAAAAATCATAGTGTATATGTATACAAACTAACACACACACACATTCACACACACAGAATGGTAAAGCAAATGTGGTAAAAATGTTAACAATTGGTGAATCCAGGTGAAGGGTATATGGGAGTTCTCTGCACTATTTCATTTTTTGGGTAAAGCTAAGAATACTTTAAAATCCATTGGAAAAAGGAATTTATAGGTGTGCTTAGCAGATCTTCCAAGAAAACACACAACTCACTCAAACTTGAAGACTTGATGGTCCTTTGCCACCAATTTTGTTCTTTTAATTCAATTCTTAAAAACAGAAACAAACTTAAAAAGTGGGCAGACTTGCAATAAAACAAACAGCAAAATCAGATAGCCTTTGATTCATTTAAGAAAAGTGTGTCAGATAGATTAGTGGTGTACTCTTTCTTTTTAGTGGTGCTCACTATTTGTGTCCTTGATATTGCAAAATCTTTTTTTTTTTTTTAATCTTAGAAGGGTCATTTGTTTCCTTTATTTGGGGAAGAAGTAAGATTCAAACAGAGTGATCATATCAAACAGAAGTTAAGAATGAGCCTATGTATAACCAGAAGGGGATAACAAGAGAACACAATTCCCTCCATCCAGCTATAAATATTAAATGGGATGAGCCCATTGCAGGTACCTGTTTCCTTGGAAACCCAGTTAATTGAAACTCCTGCAAAAATTAACATGTATTTTTTTTCCCCCTTAAAGGGCAGGAGCTTCTTTTACTTACACAGTTTTGACCTTTAGTTTTTATCATAGGCTTATTATAAGAACTTCTTTCCAGAGCTAGGCAAACACAGAGCCAAATAAGCATTTTTTCATTAGTTTTGAGGGTTGGCTTACAATAGTGTGGCTGCCCTAGCTGCACCATTACAGGACAGTCATGGGTAGTTGGGGTAGCATTCACCACTCACCGACTAGTGCCATCTAGACTAATAAACCATCAGCCCTAGACGAATGGTTTAACCTTTGATATGGGCTAAACCATTAGCCCCTCTAGACTAAGAAATGATATTCTGACTCAAGTACCAGAACTTACCAATGTAGATAATTGAGTTAAATAGTCATATTTGCAGTCGAGCTCTATATTTTAAGAGGCAGTAAATTTTACTAAAGTCAAGCCCCTCTTATAAGTCAACACTGACAAATATTATGGGGATAGAGGTTCACCAAGGATAATTATTGTGCTTCAGGTCAATGCCATGGAGAATGGGCTGGTCCATGGAGGATTTCTGACTCTCATTTCCAAAGTTCAACAGGTTCTGGATTTCTGGTATCCTTGCAATGTGGATAGAGGAACAGGGTCATAGTTATTCCAGTTTAAGTCAAGGAGGCTGAATTGGTCCAGCACCTGAAAGGTTGTTTTATAAATATCGTTCATCATTGGCATTAGTCACAGAATAAGCTAATTAGAGCAAGGACACATCCCTTTGTTAATATAGGTCATTCATGCAGGTGGAATGGCTGCCTCACACACTGGCTTACTTTGTTTGCAGGGAGTCTCTGCATCTCCAAGGGGACTCAAAATACTCAGACCCAAAGCCACTGGCCTGAAGGGGCAAGGACATCTGGTCACCATGAGCTTTAGGGGAATAGGTTTGTTATAGAGCACGGGTGTGTTTTCAGAAACTGAAGGGGGAAGAAACCGGGACTTCCTGGGGAATGGAGAGTGGGTGTCTGGATCACCCCAGGGCTCCCGTGTTCCTGGGGGGAGCTGTCCCAGTGAGAAGTAAGAATCCTGAAAGAGACAGTGTAAGACAATTGATTTTGCAGTTTATCCTGGAGCTGCCCAATTTTCTGATGTTCATAGCTTAGATTTTGGGGGTCAGTACTAATTTAATGCATTTTGTCCTGTTTACCCTACAAGGGGGAAATACGGTTATTGTATTGGACAGCTACTTTAAAATAGAGTGTAGATTAATGTCCTTGGTTTCTCTGTGGTCAGTTAATCTCTGATTACCTTCTTTGTTGGAGAGAATTAGTGATTTGTCAAGGTTAAAATAGCTGGTAAGTGTCAGACCCAAGAGCCAAAGCATGTTTTTTTGTTCTAAACACTCCGTATGTGCTCACTAAGTGCCGGGCAACATCCTTCAGATTTGACCAGCAGGTCAGCTATGTAATTTAAGGATTCTTAGAATATCTTCCCCCTCTTTACTGAGGTATAATTGACAACACTGTAAGATGTTTACAGTGTACATCATGGTGATTTGATATATGTATACATGGCAGGAGGATTTCTCCCATCTGGTTAATTAACTCTATCTATCTATCTATCTATCTATCTATCTATCTATCTATCTATCTATCTATCTATCTATCATCTACCTACCTACCTATCCATCTATCTATCCTCTATCATCTTTCTATCTATTTTGTGAGAACATGTAAGTTCTAGTTTTTAAGCAAATTTCAATTATACCATACAGTGTTATCAATCTTAGGAATGTCTTGATAGCCCATGATCAATACGCCATTCACACATTTGTCTAAGTTTGAAACTTCTTTGTGACCCCTGCCTTCAGGGCCACCCTGTGGCAAGCAGTGAGGTAGGGGTCATTTGTCTCCAGAGCACTGTGTCATGGCCTTAATTAAGGGTGTGTGTGTCTCCTGCTGAGCAGTGCACAACCTGACAGCATGCACAGTATGACACTTGGCAGTCCTGCTCCCACCTTTCTGTCTCTCTCATTCATTTCCCCGCTAGCCTCATCCATTTTCTGGCCTCCTTACACTCAATCCTTTTCGTCATCTTTTTTGGATCCTGGCAAGGGAGAAAGGAACCTGATCCAGTTCATCCACTTGGAGATGCTAGGGTTATGCTAAGCTAAGCTATCCAGCCTGGAGGCTGGCATTTTGGAGAAAGGCCAATGACAGAATCACAGGTATTTGGGGCAACCTGCGGAAGATGTCCTGGAGAGGGAAAATCTTTGAATTCCAATGGTCGCTTATGATTTCTCGGTAAGGCTGACTCTCCTATGATAGCTCTTCAACTTCAATGCAGTTCCATAAGTTAGCCACCCACACTGCACCTGATTTTGCCAGAAGACTACCTGTTGGAGGTGTCAAGGGATTTGGCTATTACATGTTTCCCCTGTACCCAAAATATCTCTGGCTTTGGAAATGTCAATCCTGTTAATATTGATTTAGTGGCTATGCTCACTATTCTTGCATAATCTTTCCAGGCTTCCTAAGATTAATAGCTCCGATTTATTGAGAACTCACTGTGTCCCATGAAATCATCTAAGAGCTTATTTCTTTCCACAGTTGTCTAAGAGAGAGGACCCCATTTTACAGATGAGGAGTCCGGATCCCAACTTTATGGATGAGGAAACTGAGGCTCAGACAGGCTACATGACTTGCTCAAGGTTCAATGGCTGGTAAGAGGAAGCAGCAGAATTTGGCCTTCGTGTGTAACTAGACATGTGCTGAGCCCACTGCCCTTCCCCTGAGTGCGCACAGCGGCTCCGCTGTAGTTGAGCTTCCCTCCTTAGGGTGCCTGGACTTTTCTTAAGAAACTATAAAGTTAAAGTTAAAGAGCCCTGGTGTTAGAGCCAGACTACCTGGGTTCAAATTCTGCTTCAGCTCTTTCATACAGTTTTTGGTTTCTTGTTTCAATTTTTAATTGTTAAAAGAGTTTGGAAAATGTCTTGCTTATTGTTGTGGACTTTCCTTTTAGTTTTAGTCTGTGCCTCTAGTAGAGCTGTGTACATGACGCTTTGTTTTGCTTCTCTCTGTTTATTATTATATAGTTTGTCAATGTATTTCAAGGTCAGACAGGGTGACGAAAACTGGAGGAGGAGGCACAAAGCTAAGTGATTATTTATATTCCAACAACAGTTATCATTTATCTCTACTAAGTGGCAGGCACGATGCTGGGTGCTTTGCCCACATTATCTTTCATCTTTACAACAAATCTGAAAGCCGGATATTATTACCCCATTTGAAATTAAGGGGACTGAGGGTCAGAGAGGTTAAAAAATCTGCTCTGAGCTGGTAGATTAAAGAGCAAGAAGTCCGTCTAAGCCTGCCTGACTGTAAAGCATATGATCTTAACATTAGGAGAAAACTACACAACTTATTCATTACTACATCCTTATTGTAAAAAATTTTGAATGTAGTTGTATATGGGGTTAATATTAGTATCCTCCTTTATCCCACTCTTTCCTTTTGAAGGTGTCTACTGTCACAAGGTTGATGTGTATCTGGGAACTGTTTTCTTTGCACATTTGTACACACACAATGATAGAGACTTTCAAAGCTGTTAATGGGAGGGTGCTACCCTTAGCATACTGTCACTTTTGCATTAAGCATTCATTCCTAAAACCACCTCTTTTTAAGAACGTGCTTCTTTTTCTAGAAGATGCTTTAGATATGTCATAATTTATTTGAATGTTTCCCTATGGATACCCACTTAAATTGTTTCCAACTTTCCAGTAACAAAAACAAAGATGCAAAGAAAACTTTTGAACATGGATCAATTATTTGTGAAATTATTTCTATGAGACAGAGGATTGTAAGGGGGGGTGGCTGGGTCAAAGCAGAGCTGCATTTTATGTTGTGACAGCCACTGCTAAACTGGCCTTGGGAAGCCAGGGGTTCATGCACTGCTCTGTGCTGCATCTCAATGAAAATGGGACTTGAATAGAACAGAGCTTTGAATTTCAGATGCTTGTCTCCCTTCCACATTGCCCCGTGTCCATTCCCCTCCCCTCTGCACCCGCATCCTAGATGATGGCTTTACTTTCCTTCTATTTCTGTCTCCCTGGTCTGCTTCTGGGGTGCTTGTCATCACCCTGCCTTTGAAGTATTGCATCATGTAGCTCCCTTACACATGCTGGAGGCTGGTAGAGAACATTCACTCTCATGCTGTGGCCGAGGCTTCAGAGTGCCCCTGAAGTGTATGAGTCTCACTGGCGCCCTCAGCCGGGACTGCGCCCCTTATGTATGTTGAGTAGGGGCCAAGTGGAGAGCAGAGACGGATGGAGCCGATGGTTGTGCTGGTGGACGGGCTCAAGCTTTCTAAATCCTCCACCTGCTAAAATACTCATTTACCTGAAGATGCCCTTGTATTTTACTTAAGGACAAAGAGAGTGGTCACTGGCTGGAAATGTGAATGTCTAAACTTGAAGGATTATAATGCATACTTGAAGGATTCCACCTCTCATATTTAGAACACTTTGTTATTTTGGTAAATGAGAATTATACATCATTTAAAATTGTCATCATTGATTTGATTCATTTTTTTTCTCCTTATGAAGAGCATGAATTAATAGTCTGCCCCTTTGCTAATAGGCACTGTTTTAGAAATTACTTCAACTTGTCTAAATCTTGGGGACTAGCTTAATTAATTATGGTATATCTGTGAGCCAGAATAATTTATAGCCAATAAAAATCAGGAGTCTGAAGAATATTTAATGACAAGGGAAAATGTTCATGATATATTGTTAAGCATTAAAAGTGGGTTAACAATGGTATGACTAGTATGAGTTCAAGTTCAAAAAAAATAGATATGCACAAAAAAGATTGAAATATAATTAAGATTTTAACACTTTATCTTTGCAGGATGAAGTCATAAATAATTTTTAGAAATTATTTTTGTTGAATTTTGGGGGAATTTTTGGAGAGAAACTGGCTTGTTAGTAAAATTTAATTTAGACTATTTTTTTTTCCCACTTTCCTGGGGATCTGAGACTCACTTCTCTTGATGTTAAGCATAGAGCAGACCTACAGAGAAAATTCAGTGAGCTCTCCAGATTGCTACTAACCTTTTTCTGGTGCACCCAGGGAAGTGGGTCAGTCCCTGCCTTTTTTTATACCACCAGTTCCAGTGTTTCAGGAAGGCCTCTGATTGAAATCAAGGGTAAACATCAAAGTACAGAGGTCTGACTGCCTGTGTTCAGGAGGGCTGGTTTGACCAAGTACATGGGCAGGACCATCTTTGCAGGGCTGGTGGGAGCCTCAGAAGGGCAAGACAGGCCTGAGTGGAGACAACCTTGTAAGAACGTAGAGGAGGATCAGTACCCAGCCCAAAGAATGGGATTCTCCGAAGGGCTCAATTTCCAGAGGGATGTGGTAGTAGTGAATTAAACAGAACGTCCAGTTGGCAACTACGGTCGGCCAGGCCTAAAGGAAGGCCCAGTCAAGACTGGAGAGACCCAGTGGCTCCCCAGGTGCAGTCCAATGGGGAAGAAAAGTGTACATTCCCCGAGTGTCCACTAGGTGGCAGGCCCTCTCCTACCCTGAGAGCTTGAGCGTATTCTCTCGTATTTTCCTGGTATGCAGTTTTTGAGAATCACCCAGAGAGCTGTTAAAAAAAAAAAAGATCCAACAGCTTCCTGGGCCCCTTTATAGGGCTTCCAACTCAATAGTCCTGGGTGGAGCCTGAGATTCGGCAATTTGAACAAGCTCTGGGGGTCACTACTGCGACAGGTTGGTGAAGGTTGAGCACCACTGAGTACATCATCTCAGACTTGGAGAAGCGAGGAGGTGGGCAGGAGAAGGATGTGGTCCTCGAGGCTGAGCAGTCAGTCTGAACTGTGACAAAAACTCCAGGAAGGTGTAGTGTGGAGGTAGAAGGGGGGATGGGGGCACAGAATGGGGTCCCTGCATCTGGCTGGAAATAGCCTCCGGCACTAGAGCAGACTTGAACGGTGGGCTCTGCAGCACAATGTCAGGTCTCCAGAGCTCTCATTCTAGTGAATGTGTTACCAGTGAATTGCCTTAGAGTGAATGTAGCAGATAGGAGTACAGGTATATGCAGATTAGTATGAAACTGGTATTCAGATCAAAATGAAAAACAAAACATTACATACATTCCAAAAACCAGCCTAAAGGAACACATTAAGAATACTATATGGCATAAATCAGTGATTCTCAAAAGATTTCAAGTGAAGAGTCATGAAAAAATAATATCTGGTCCATTATGCCCAATACATGGTTTTGCTGCACGAACTTTTACATCTCTCTGGCCACCCATGAACGACCAGGCAAGTCTGACAATCCCCAGCTGGTCTAGACCCTGTTCAGCCAGGTGAGTCCACTGATTACGCATTTGCTTGTCACTGGTAATGTCAAATTGCTATACTCGCATCAACAGAGAATGGTAATAAGTAGAAGCTCACAAAAGTGTACTCATCCACAAACCATACTTAGGGGTGCGTGATCTAAACTGGCTGGGTTACCGATTTGAGAGATGGGCTTGTTGCACAACTTCAAGCAGTTTGTCCTTTGGGCTCCTGTATGGCAGATCCGTAACTTTGTGTATCCTTCAGGGCCATTTAGCTCTTATCAATTCCATCTGGGGTCCTAGAGATGGGGCTGTATGAATGACTGCTGGCCTTGCTGCTATTTCTTCAAGCTCGACGTCAAGGACAATGTTCTGCATGTGGCAGGTACTTAATAAATAAGCACCGATGGGATGAACATACGGAACTGTAGCCCAGGACTACAAGCATATCAACCATACCTGGGGACTCAACAGGTATAGCCAGGAAATTCAGGCTCATCATGGATGGACATCAAAATGGAACTCTGCTCACAGGGATGACAAAGAGGTAGCAGACAAGTGGGGCAGATGTGAAAAACCCACTTCAAAAAGAAAATAACGACTAATCAAGTTGTTTCCCTGGCCTTGATGGTGCCTCCCTGAATACAGGTGTCCATTGAGAATGAGTGAAATTTGGCTTAGAAGGTTCTTGGGCCATGACAATGTAGGCTTCCTGGTGACATTTTCATGCTGAAGTAAGGCACTGACTCACATTCAAGCCAAGCTGAATCCTGGTGATTACTCCAGAAACTATTCTCCTTATATACTAGAATATTGAGGAAGGACTTCAATAATTTAATTATATTTTCTTATTAAATACTTCTCTGGCTTGCAGCAAAAGAAAGCTTAATGAAAGCAAAATGCATTGCCTACTCTAACATCCCTGAAATGGCAAGGCCCACCCTACACTAACTCTCCTCTCCTTCTCAATTCCATACCAGGCACACAGTGCAGCCCAAGGAATTTATGTCATTTTAATGATGCATAGCTAATAATAATAATGACCACAGCAATACCATAATAACAATAGCTGCCACTGAGAGAACACTGATGAAAGGTACTATGCTAAATGCTTAAATACATGATTTTATCTGATCCTGTCAAAGATCACATAAGTTAGCCCAAGGACAGAAAGTGGAGGGGTTAAGATTCTAGCTCAAACATGTCAGGCTCACAATGTGTGATCATACCCACCGTACACAGGTAGAGCCTTTGATCTGAAGAAAGACTGTTTCCTTTCACATTAGAAAGAAAGACTGTCTCTTTTTGCATTAGAAAGAAAGACTATTTCCTTTTGCATTGGAGTGTACAACAAACTGAAAAGTGAACAGTGTCAGGAGCTCCAGGCACCCAAGACTGAGCTTTCTCATAAGTGATAGAGACCTGGATGGATCCTATAAATGAATGAGTGAATATGGGTACCAATTGTGAATGAATCAAATTTAGTTTGTGAGGTTCTTAGATCATGAAGACGCTCTAATTTCCTGTTGGCATTTCATTATAAACCAAGGACTGACATGGTTTTGATGCCAGCTTATAAAATTTCAAGATACAATCTGATTTCAAATTCTAAGACTATAATTCACTTGTATTTCATGCAAATTTGCACATATACACACACAGACACACCTATCCCATATCATGATTCCTTCAAAAACACTTATTTTGCCCTTTTTCTAAATATCCCTTTCAATTTCCCAAATCTGCCACATAATAAAGGTGAGATAGTTCAAACACAAATCTTCCCAAGGAGACAGGTATAGTTGTGACTACACTCAAATCAGAGCTCATACCAATATTTTATCATTTTTAGATAATCCTCTTTTCAACTGAAACCATGTGCACATCCAATCCCTCAGGTCTATAGGTGTTTTCAGAAAAGCTTAAAGAACAGCAGATTTTTCACAGTGTTTATGTTCAAGTTAGGGCAGTTTGCAAAAGTCCCTCATGGCTCATATGTAGGAAGTTTACAAACTTTCCTTAATATATCTTGGCAGGTGATGGCCAGATTTTCAAATACATAAGTCAAAATCCTTGAGGAACAAACCAAACAGATCTTCCTGGTTTTTTATAAAATGCTAAATTGAAAAAGAATGGGAAGTTACAAGAACTTGGACATTAAAAGACACAAATGAATTTAAGAAGCAAAGATTTCTGGGAGCCTAAGAAGATCAGCCCACTACATCTGTCAAGGTGGAGGTCACCCAAGGTATGGCCTAATGCCATCAGGCCCATTTAATGCTTTTTTAAAAAGAGGTGACAAGCTCCTAACACCATAATCTTGCCTTTCAGGATGATGACACAGGGATTTTACAAGCAAAAGAAAACAACTTAAAACCTCTGTTTTGAGCATGAATTGTCTATTTAGGTTAAAGGAAGACTCTGAGATCACATTAGCTACTGGCACAATTGGGAAAATAAATGTACACACATGCACACACACACACACGCACACACACACACACACGTTTTAATGCAAGTATAGAACAAATGCAATGTCTGTTTCCACTCAGATAAAAAATTGAATCAAAGCCAAAAATAACAATCCTTCTGCTAATCAGAAATGAAAATATCTTCTCCCCAAGCGATCCAAAACAACATGAAACTGAAGTGAATGGCTGTCCTTTGGAGCGCACATATTTATTTATGTTTTAAGGCAGACCTGGGGCTAAAGAAACCATGTAAGAGAACCGTTGGGGAAGCCACATGGACACGGGTTGGAATAAATGGAGACTGAGCACAGTTACCCCAGACTGCTTCTCCTTGCTGAATCCCTGGGGACGGTCTAATAAAAATCTGGTTACCTTTACATTTCTTCTCTTCTGTTTGGAAGGTCTGGGCACTTGGGACAGTCTGGTCGTTCACAACATCATGGTCCAGATGGAATATTGAGCTAGTCCAAGTGGCCTGGATGAGATGTGATGACTGTTCATTTTTCAATGTGCTGCCCCTCTCCGAATGGCTCTTCCTACGCAGGCAGGCTTCAGACATTCCTACCAGCTTCCAGCTGTGTTCCAGGTCTGCACGGTGCTTCGGTATGTCCCAGGCTGGCAGGCCATTTTCTGGAGGGTTGAAAAACACGAGATGACAGGCTGTTGGCATCGTCAAGATTTTGTTGAGATGCAGAGTTTTGGAAGGCAGGTTGTTTCTCAGTTCTTTGGGGCTGACAGTATTCACATGCACCTCCACTTCACGGCAGGGCTAAGGTGTAGAATTTGTCAGCCTTGGGCATTTAGCCACCACAGCTGGACTGCCTCTCAGAGTAATCAGCACATTCCCCCTTATTTTTAGTGCCTAGAAAGGGCATCATTTCGCCACGGAGAGGCTGTATTCACCAGTCCTGCTTCCACAGCAGGGGCCCAGGAGCAAGTTTACACCAATTTATGTTACTGCTTAGCTGGCCATTTGAGGTCTGTGGGTCAGGGCTGGCTGTGGACACTTTTCCGATCCTTAGGACATAGCACAGCCAGGATTCAGCCTTGTTTGATTTGGGCTTTATCACAGGCTGGCCTGGGGGGCACCCTTTTGCTCACGTGGCTCCTGAGAGAGTGACAGCTCTGTTCTCCTTACCACCTTCCACCCGTGGGAAGGGAGACGGGATCTTCAAACAGACATTGTGTCAGTCATTTCGGTGTAGTCCCAAACTGGCAACGGATCCGATGAAGGAAAGCACCTAGTGCTCTAGGCGTGGGGCGAATTAACAGCCCCAACATCAGAATGACAAGCCCCAAATCTCTTTGGTTGAGGGAATTACAGGCAGGTAATTATTTATGCATACTGGGTTTTTTTTTATTCAATGTTCAGGGACTTGAAGGTCTGCCCTCTAGAAAATGGGAAAAATTGAATAATATAATGAAAACTTTCTCACACTAACCTTCCCTGATGGCAAAGTTTACTTCCTTAACTATCTTGACTTAATGTGGATATAAAGTAAAGAATAAAAATAAGCAAGCTAATATCTATACCTATTTCTATATCTATATATCTATATAAATATCTACACACACATATACGTTGCATATGCATACACATTAAAAAACACAATCTGGTCATCCATATTTCCAGTAATTTATAGGCTACTATCTGTCAAAATGAGAGAAAATACAATATAAATAATGTTCTACTTTTTAAGTGATCATACACAGTGATTGAAAGACTAATTTATATGTGAATTTACTTTTACACTGAAATCACCCACGGACCATAGATAACTACATTAGAGAGAAAAATTCATTCTGCTCTGTGCAGAGTACTGGGATTTTTAAGCTGCCTTTCAAACACTGAAAATGAATTTTAAACTATTTAACGCAAAGATTGAAAATGATTTAGGTTTCATAAGTACCGCCTCTAAAGCTACAAGGTGTCTGAAGATGATGTTATTTAAGATTTTTGAAAGGGTAATAATGTCAGTCCCTTTTGGGTTTTCTGAAAGGGTAATAATCTCAGTCCCTTTTGGAAGTTGTGTTTACCCTTCGGGGTCTTCAGGTTACTGTGTGGAAATTCTGATAACTATACAATCTATTTCTACTCCAGGGGGAGATTGTGAATGATAGCACAACAAAGCAAAAATCAACACATGATTTCATTGTCATGTGTTGAAATGGAAATGCTGTGGCTTGAAATAACATGGTAAGCAGTAAGTCCCCTTTAAGAAAGCCACAGCTTTTGGATAAAACATTGATCTCACTCAGAGAAGAGCCCTGAAAATTCACTCCATGCCAGCAGCCATGCTAGGCTTTGTATGAGTCTCTGGGTTCTTCCTCCTTTGACTTTATATGACATTATTCAATGCAAGGTGAATAGAAAAGGTCTGGACTCCACCAGGCCAGCTACAAGTGCAATTACAGTCTCTTATTCTCACTATCCATTAAAAGGAAATACAGATTAAGATCTTGGGAGACTGTATTGCATTTCAGAGTAAACATATCTTTGTAGAATCCTTTCAAGTTTATCCATGAGGGTCTGAGGTCTTCATGAGTTAAACATAAAGCTACTGAATGAAAGAGTTAATTCTGGGCCTAAATAGATTAATTTTATTTCTATAGACATGAAAAGCCACTTCACTCATGTATTTCTGTGACCTCTATTTGATTTTTAAGACTCTCTAAATCCTTGGTAAATTGCATCCTATAAATCTCCGTTTTAAGTAATGTTAAAGTTCTCACGCTGTTTTGTAAAGCTTCCAATACGTGATTTTTCCACAGCGACCTTAAAATTTAGTATTAATTCCCCTGTCTGAACAGAAATTAAGAAAGACAGCCAAACTGGGTGATCACTGCCTCCTAGCAAAGGGACCTAGGGAACATGCTCGGGGTGAGAGATGATGAAAAGGACTCCACCCACGGGGACATTGCTCCTTGAAGCACAGCCTATTAAAGCATGCTCAGCATGTCCCCTGGGCCAGCAGGAGCAGGGATTTTTTTCTAAGCAAGGGAGGCTATGTTTGGGGTGAGGTGGGGGATAAGGTTGCCTTCCATTTTCCTAAGAAGAGAAGCTGAATGGCTTGGGAAAAGAGCTTCATTCATGGCAGGCATTTATGAACTCATAATTACTGTCTGTAATTACATTCACGATAATGATATTTAGTTGCTTGATTGGCAGGTATATTGGTTGGGGCACTGCTGGGAAGCCTGAGGACTGGGAAGTGCTGATTGAGTCATGGGAAAACTCAAGAGGGATTTATATAGGAGGGTTCTTGATTTTATCCTCTGAAGAACAGGGGGCACATAGATTCTAGGAGGGATAAAACACACACTCTACCAGTCTCTTTAGGGTCTTTCTACTGTTACTGGGGTGCTGTCGTTAGTGAGAACTTTAAGTGGCTTGAAAACTAATGATAATGGTTTACGGGAATAATCAATTTCTATGTCTAATACTCACCTCCTTTGGCTTCTCCCAAACTCAGACCACTGAGATGCTTCTTTTTGGAGTGATTAAAATTAAAAAAACTAAGACAGTGATTCTCAAACTTTGGCAAGTGAAAATCATCTGAAGATCTATTAAAGAACAGAGACCAGGCTTATTGAAATGGGATGGAGCCTGAGCACTTGTATATTGACTGATTTCTCTAGATGATTCTGATATCCAATGGAGTTTGAAATCCACAGTGTTAAGTAAGTTTAAGCTAAGAAAACAAATTATTGGCAGATTTCAAATAAGGGTACAGTCTTCTGTTCAGGCTCTGATGTTTTACACAGCCTTTAAGTAAATTTGCCTTGTAAGTAAAAAATTCATCAACTGTTCTGGGATCTATTGAGGGAAGCTTTCAAAGTCGGATGTTAATTGGATGTTATCTTTTAGATTGCGGGTATGGCTGTAAGTAAGTGTTCATTCAAGAAGTCTTGTTCTGAGCATTATCCGGGACACCAGATAATGTGCACAGCAGTAGAAATTTTTTTTTTAAAAAGGGAGATTTTAGAAATGATTATATCTTGTTATTCACATGAATTCTTTGCTTTTTAATGAATCCCAGCTAACATCTAGCTTTTAGTGCTTCATATTCTAGGTATCAACACAATTAGCCAATTTGATTTGTCAGCGTGATGCACATTAATAAATAAGTAGAATCAAAGAAAATAAGGAGATAGGGACATCTGAACTGTTATAAAATAACTAGACCCACATTGGCCTGTGTGTCTCAAGGGAGTTTAGAATTGAATGAATGAGTTTGTTTTAGACCTCCATGATTCTATTGGCTTTGAATGACACAGCATGTGATCTAAAAAGTTCTTCTGTAAAAAAGAAACAAAAACAAATCTCATTAACATAACCACCTACAGCCTATCTCTGTAAATTTAATTAAAGATGCTAGAAAATAAATCCATCCATCAAAAAATGGAGAATTATATGAAAATATTCAAGTTTTTCAGGACACAAAGCGAGCTGATACCTTAGAAAAACTCTAAGGCAAAGGAGATAGGATTATGACAAAGTGGTCAGAAAAGGTCAGCTGAGTAGGCTGGGATTTCATGGCCCTCATTATGAGGGTGCTTAGATTGCATTAAAAGGCCATCAGTACTAGACATTAAGACTGCAGACCATACTCTATATTAGAAGGAGTACATAATATGCTTTGCAAACCCAGGGAGTGTGTAGAATGATTATTGCATAGCATGTGGTTATTAAGCATGACAGCTCCAATTTTCATTTTAATTTTCTACTTCAACCTATAAATTTTAGCCTTGCTAAATTCTTAGACTATGTATACATCAACTGGCTTTTGTTTGTGGAGTTCTGCAGAACAGGAGACTAATGTTTGGCCAAGCATTTACTATGGGCCAAGTACTGGGCTAGACATTTGTGTTTGTCTTCATGAACATCCAGACAAGTACACAATGGTGTACTTACTGCTTGGATGACAAGGAGCCTAAATAGATCTGAGAAGCACCCCATTTGCTATGTCATACCTTTTGTGTTTTTAAGAGATACAACATATTCTTTCTCTTAGTTTGATGAGTAGCCAGCCATTGGCTTATTAATAGCTATCACTTGATTAGTACTTAGAAAATTCTTTATAAACTGTGTTTAGCAGCTTATTCAATTTTATCAGTTTCTCATTTATAATCACACCTCATCTTCCTGCCTTCACTCTTGGCCACCTCCAATCCACTGTCCACAGAGCAGCCAGAGCTACTAAAATACACATCCGAGCATGTATCTCTTTTGATGACTTCCCATCAATATAGGAACAAAGTCCTGAGACCCCACTGTAGCCTGCAAGGCTCCCATAGATTCACCCATCCACCCCGCTGAGCCCCTCTCCTGGGGCTGCCCCTGCTCTCTGACCTCGGCCTTGCAGGCTTCTTCTAACACATGAAGCTCATGCCCACCACAGTGTCTTCCCAGAGCTCTTCCCTGTGCCCGGCGAGCCCCTCTCCGAGGCCTTATGTAACCAGCTCTTGATGTACCAAGAGCAATTATCAGGATCCAAAACCACTCCCCCTTTTACATGCAAGTTGTATTTTCCTTTGTGAAAAACCTGTCAGGGTTGCGTTGCTCAATGAAGACATTCAAAAGTGGGAAAACCTCATGAGATGGACCCTCTACGGCTCAGGAAGGAGCTGTGTTAGTGGCGAGAGGAGAGGAGGAGGCTGGAAGATCCGGGTTCTAGCTCTTTCAGGTAGCGGCTAAAACGCTCTATATCTTGAAAATCACTTCCTGTCTCTATGCCTCAGTGTTTTCATTTGTAAAAGGGCAATATAATTTTGCTTGGGATTTTTCTAAGAATCAGGTAAAATAATGTATGTGTAGTGCATATGAAATAGTGTATGTGAAATTTTTGTAATTAAGTGCTGCCCAGGTGTACACAGAGCTGTAATTATCATATCTGTGTCATGTGACTCTACAGATCTCTTCCTTTTCCAAAGCGGAAAATACCACTAATAAAACAATGATTCCTTTATTTAAAAAATCCTATGTCAGCGGATAAAATAACCCTACCCTCACCACTATCACCTCCACTACCATCACCACTGGTCCTAAACAGAATACAGAAAAAGGTTGTACAGTTGAGGGTGTTTTGGTGACTCCCCCCACTTCCGTTTGACCCCCTTCCTCTCTTCTCTTCCCTTCCTCCCAAGTGCTTGCTGTTCTCACTTTCTCCTGCACACTCTCTGTACCCGACCCAGTGTGGGTCCATCACCTACTCACACATCTCTTTGTGAACTTGGGCAACTTCATCTCTCTGTACCTCTGTTTCCTCATCTGTAACATGGGAGCATACCATTATTATGATGATTAAATAGGTTAATACATAAAAAGTTCTTGGAACTGTGCCTGAAACCTTGTAAACCCTCAAAAAGTGTTAGTTACAATGTACCGTAATTACAATTCACTTGTTTAGGTCTGTGAGCTCTTGATAGCTGGGACCAGGGTCGTTCAGCTTTGGGCCGCAGCGTGGAGCACCTTAGTGAATGCTCATTGCTTTGAGCATTGAATTAAACTCAGCAGCTCTCTGCGTCTCCCTCCATTCCCCCAGTCACCACAGGCCAGTGGGAAATAGGAATCGGTGAGAGGATCCTTCTCCCCACTGTGCCCCTTCCCCCTCTCGCTGCTCAGTTAAGTGCGCTTTCTCATTGCCTTCTCTTGGTTCCCAAGGTTTTCCTGAAGCTGCTCGTCCTTCACTTCCTGCCATTTCCAAGTGACTATCTCTATTTCAAGATCTGGAGCAGAGGGCTCTAAGAAACTGGATGCTGGAGTTTGAGAAGAAAATAATGACCTTTTATTTATAGCTTATTTGAAAATGTAAAAAAGCAATTCAGCTTTGCTAACATTGCATTTGTGCATGTATAGAATGAAGGAATGAATGGGATTCCAAGGAGTGTGAAATGTGCTCGAACATTCCAATCATGGTCCACTCATCTGGGGAAGAACTTGGCTGCTTCACTCCTGAGACTTTATAGATGAAGATCTGCTGAGGTCCTTGCTCAGCCTTTACCTGGTTACATGAAATGCATCTCAGAAGTATCTTCCTGCAGGAAAGTCTTGCAAAATTAGTCTCTTTGTTCAGGCAGGCTGCCTTCCATTGCTATATGGTTTTGTCTTTCTTTTACTGAGCACCTGCCTATTAATTTCCCCTCTTGTTGAGACTGGATTTCTCTGCCTCCATGTGCAGGTGAATTTAAGTTTGCTCTCACACAGGGTTTCTCTTGTTTCATTGGCAGGGATTCTCAGTCCATTAAGTGAGTGAGATCTGGGAGCTGCTAAGAGAGAAACAAATCTGTTCCTTATCTGGCTGCTCCCATTTCTCTAGTTTTCCTGTATATTCCATTAGGCAATCATTATCCCAGTGAAAAACAGTCATCACAGCTATAGAAACTGCAAATAATTACTCTGAAACTAGAAACTACAATGATAATCTCTTGATAATAAGGTAAAACCATTAAAAAATTTTTTAAAGTCTCGCCTTAGAAACTTTAAATGGGACACACATTAATCTATTTCAAAGTTTAGCTGAAACAAAGTCAAAAACAAAACAATGAAACAATGATCGTCCAAAGACCAGTGGTGGGAATTCCACATGTTTTCAGGCAGTGATCAGGTTCATGAGCAATGTCTTAAAATTATTTAACCACATAGGAACAAGCTGACTTCTGGAACACTGACCAGGGGCTGCAAAGGCTGGGAAAGTACTTTTCAGAGGACACAGTGGAATCCTCTCCTAGGAATGGGCATTTAGTTTTCCATAATTCATCCCAGATTTAATGAGAGAATCCTCAGGTCAGATGACTCAAACTTTGACGTAATTAGTTTAAAGCCTACAGAGATTCCATTTAGGATATTAGAAAACCTACAGCTGTTGCAGAAACATTCATATTAAAGAGCTGCAAATGCACTTAAAAGGGAACAGATGTTTACTGCTAGGATTAGATTTCTCCTGTATGAAAGTTCAAATCATAATGCTTATTCTTGTTACTAATCTGAACCCACATTTTTGGAAAAAAATAAAGTTGATCATAAGATCGGTTCCAATTTATGCACCCAAACTTGAAACACTCTTGCCAACGTAGGAAACGCATGTGAATCTTTTCTAACTTAGGAAACTAGGACTGGGGCATAATTTATGGATGAAGAACAACCTGAGATAAACAACTTCTCATCTAAGAAGACGAAATAAGTCTGAGTGTTGGGCAATCAGGTCAATTTTATACATCCCACTGTAAATACTTGGCAGCAAAGCTCACATAGTCTCCCCATAAATTATACTCAGGGATTAACAAGATGGACAGAAATAGATACTGGTGTTAATAAGGGAGGGTAACAATAAGACCTATGGATTGCCCCTTCTCTGGGTTTTCATAGCCTTTCACTATCATTATCCATATTTTGGGGTGAAAATAACTAGGAACAAGATCAACACAGATATTGCCTTCATTGAGGGAGGAAACATTTCAGTCTGGGGAGGTCTGGTTTTTCCTTTTGTTCAGGAATAGAGGTGCCATGCTATGCATGCCTTCCCTACTCCAGGTTATGAAAGCAGGCAGGTGAGGGCTCCCTGAAAGCAGGCACTGTGGAGGTGTTTCCAGGCCCACAGCATACTGCTAAATACAGCAAAAACACACAAATGGGCCCTAGTGAGATGAGATGACTACCTGCGGTGCATGCATGTCTCCCTAGAGGGTTTGGCTGAGCACCTGCCCTTGCAGATCCTGCCCCAACAACAGAAACGAGTGAGAATTAAATTGTTTCCTACATCCTGGTGGAGGATGACGTAGCACTGAAGGCAGGTCACACTGCTTGGTACAATCCAGTCCATGATGTTTTCAGGGTTCAGAAAAGTGGAGAGAAGGAGGTGGGATGTCTAGTGTCTTTTTCATACCTTTTTGGGTTTTTTCTTAAGCTTTTATTTAAAGTAGAGCTGGCAAGACTTGGGGCTGGAGAGGGAGTCTGGCGACAAGTCCCTGTGGGCGTCTCTCTAATCTGCTTGCGCTCGAAAGGGCCAGGCGAGCCCACGCCCCCTCCACCCTCCAGTATCTCAGGCCGTGTTACCCTCAGTGTATCCGAGGATCCACAGCAGCGCAGTGCCTGAGACCTGTTACACGTGGGATTCTGGCCCAGACGTGATGACTCAGAGCCTGCATATCTGACACTCTCTCTATAGGTGCAGTTTCCATATCAATGGAATTTGTTAAACGTGTAGTCACCCACTTTAAACTTTACTGGGATTTAATATTCACTATGTAGAGATAAGATTTTCCTAGTCAGGGATCGGAGGGGCAAATCCTATTTGATGGGTTGCAGGTTAGGGAAATTAAATGCAGTGCATTTAATGTCTTTGTTTCCCAAAGGGTTAGTTGGGCCATTTGGGTCATGAAGTGGGAAAATCCAAGCACCAAGATTTCTGATGTTAATTTCATCTTTTTTTAGGTGTTCCTCTTTAGAGATATCTAACAAAATAATAAAAGTCATGGCTCACATTTAGTGTATATGCTTCTTATATACCAGGCACCCATTCTGAGCACTTAACATTTAATCTTCACAATTGCTCTGAGGTAGAAATACAATCCTCAATTTTTGGATGAGGAAGCTGGGACACAGAGAGGTTAAACAATTTTCCCAAGGTCACACCATGAGTCAATGATAAAGCCTGGATCCACGCCCCAGCAGGCCAAGTAGACCACGCCACCCCTCTCCCTGTTTATGGAAAGTCAGCACTAAAATGACTTAGATCATCATCACAAGCAGAAGAACCAAATTTTGTGGGCTAAAACGCATAGTTAGAGGATCGACAGAAAGCAGCTGAAGCTCAGAGAGGTCCTGTTCTTGCCCAGAGCCACCCAGATGGGAGAAGAACCGGGATGGGTCTCCTGATTCTTCGTCCCATGATCTTTTTAATTGAAGACATGTTTTTTAGTATACAAGGATTTATTGCTCAATCTCAATGCTGTTTCGAATTCTGATATATTCACTCTATACCTCAAACATTAAGAGCTGTTTTTCCAATTAAAAGTTTTTTTTCTTCCAGTAAATTTAGCTAACAAGAGACAGCTGTGCACAGAGAGCTCCTGCTTCCCACACTGGCTGCTGCCACTGATATGTGACAAAGGAAAGTGTTCATAGTGGTATGGGCTCTGCTTCCAAGTGGCCAAGAAACTTAGAAAGATGGCAACAAACAAATAAACAAACAAAACAACCAAAGTAAGAGAGAACTGATTTGTTTTCTTGCTGCCCACTGGAAGGTTAAAAGGCCACCAAAAAACTTACAATTGACAGAAGGATAATTTCATTTTGAGTCTATGATGTTCATGGTCAAGCCTTATAGAGGGCCTCCTACGTGCCAGCATCACACGTACTGTGTTTTATGTACTCATTACAAAAATGCTATAAAGGAGATGATGTTACCGGTGCCATTTCCCAGATGAGGAAACTTCGCCCTCCGTGCTGAAAGATGTTGCCCGACTTACAGATAGTAAATGGGAAGCTGTTCTCATACCTGCTATGCTGTGTTCTACAGGGGAGGTGTTTGCTGCCCAGAGAAGTAAAGCATTTGCCCACAGTCACAAAGCTGGTTAAAGCACAGTGCTGTGCCTGGGATCTTTCCCCAGATGATCCAAGCTAGCCTGACAGCAGATGGGAAATCATGGAATTATGTTGGATCACATTAGCATGCATGCATATTGCCTTGACAGAGGGTCATCTATTTCCTCAGGAAATGTGACTTCAGAAAGTGAAATGTCTCCTCAAAAAGGAAGGGAGCCACAGGGCACATTTCTTTGGAAATGTATGAAGGACATTATGTCCGAATGAACAGGCTGGTCTGATTTCCACTGTGGAACAGTAGTGTCTGAGAACACCCATGCTTCGGAACTTAAAAGATATTAATTTTTGAAAATGAAAAAGTACAAACAATTCTAACTTTATGCACATCTGGTCTGAGATATTTCCTGACAAATGGTAGCCAAAAGAAGAGAAAATATTGTGCTGTTAGCAGTTATCCCATCTGTCTGGTCTGTGTCTTCGGGTAGCAGCTTCTGCAGAGGGACCGAGCTACTAAATGGCCGCCCCCAGGCCCTCTCCAGGCTAATGGGGCAGGTTCTCCTGTTGCTCCCCTTGTTAGATTCAGTGTTAGGAATGTGGCAAGTCCAGTGGCAGCTGCCACACAGTGACCCCCGCTTGCTGCCCCAAGCAGAATGGCAGGTGCTCCTGGGGCCACCTGTGCACCATGGCCCTGATGTTAGGGGTGCATTTGCTGGAAAGCTGAGAAAAGTGGAGGAGGAAGGAAAGTGCCAAGGTGAGGAAGAGGCTCTGGGGGAAAAGCCCCGTTTCTGCATGTTGCCTCCCTGGCGGGCTATTTGGTGGATCCCTATGCTGACTCGAAAAGAGATACAGAGACTGAAGTCACCATGAGCGCCCACAGGGCTGCCCCCAGGCTGGCAGCGCTCCCCCAGGACTCTGGCCTCCTGGGGACGGTCAGCTGTGTCTGGAGACATTTTCGGTGGGCACACTTGGGTGTGGGTGTGCACTCCCAGCATCTAGTGCATACAGGCTGGGGAATGCTGCTAAACATTCCCGATGTACCAGAGAGTCTTCCACAATGAAGAATTATCCATCCCCTAATCCTGCTGCTGAGGTTGAGAAGCCCTGCCTGCAAAACTGTGAAGTGAGTGAGTTTCTCATGGCCTCTGATTCAAAGTGTTCTCACTCTGACCCTATGCACTAGAATTCCTTGTCTATACCTGCTATCATCTCCTCCCAACCAATCAGTGGGACTGACTTCAGGAGGAAAAGTGATTGAATTAACACACACTAAGGTATGAATGACTGACAGATTCAGCGCTAGCAGGAACGCCTGTATTTCAAGGTGCATGTGGAGGTCAAAGGTCTTTCTCCAACTAACTGGTGGCACATGGGAAATTCTTGTGAAGGGTTGGGGTTTGACTAGGTGAGGAAGCACAGCATATTCTTAATCTTGAAAATTTGGAATCTTAAGCAGACCTCAATTAAACATGCTATGGACTGTGTAGTTTGGAGGAGAGGAAATCTACTTGGCTACAATTGTCCCTGTCTGAAATTAAGCTCATCACAGGCCTGGTCACTATTTCCCATGTTCTTCCACGAGAGGGGACTAGTAAGAACCACACACAAAAGAATCTTTGGGAAATCCTTGTCTGGAAAGGAGGGAACAATATCGTTAGAAGCTCTGTGGATGCAGGCCAGCAGCAGAAGGTTTCTAGAACCTTTAATAATAGATTTTCACTGGTGTCTTCCACAAACACTCTAAAGGGATATTTAAAATCAATGGATAATCCTCAAGGGTCAGGCCGGGAAAGGTTTCCCGGCAGGGATGGTGTCAAGGTAGTGGTGGTGATGATGGCATCTATCACTTATTATTTGAGGCGTGCCATGTTCCAGCCCTGGTGCTAAGCACGATACATTATTTCTTTTGATCCTTATGCTAATATCAAGATAAATAGTGATCATCTCCATTTCACAGATGAAGAAACTGAGTATTAAGAAAGGGAAAGCAATTTGCTCCTCGTCGCAGCTGGGGAAGTACAGCCACTGTGGACTCTAGGTGGATATGACCACAGGCCTGTGCCCTTGGCCTCTCTGTTGCATTTTAAGGGATCAGCAGTGTAGACATGGTTTGGGGCATTAAAAATGGTTGGTACAGAGCTAACTGGAGTCAAGATGGTGTATGCTTAGGAACACATTGTTCTCATTATTTGCCTGCCTCCCCTGCCTCCATCTTGTTCTGTACTTAAAAGAAAAAGATGAAAGTGAATAAAGAGAAATAAAACAGAGCTACCTGGAAAGGATGAAGCAAGAGAGTAAAAAAATAGGTAGGCTTTCAGATAAAACAAATATGAAGCCCCTCTGTCCTATCTGGAAATGATGAGAAGCAATAAGACAAGAGGTGAGAGGCAAGGAGTCAGGGAGGACCAGAGGTGAGGCTTCCCCCAGGTGGAGTGTCCGGAGGGAGCCTCTCCTGGAAGAGCAGGCCTCAGTGGAGGCTGGGATCCAAGTGCTATAATCTTCCTTTTCTCCCGGGATGTTGCAGGCTCTTCCTGGGGGTCGGTAGGCAGGAGGGGGTGTGACAGCCTTCCTGCTCTCTGGCCCTCAGGCCCCACTCATCACCTCTGAAAACCCTCCTCCGATTTGTAATGGGAAGGCCATCAGCCTTGAAGAGGGCTCTCCGCTTTGATGTTTCTCTGTTTACTCTTGTTGGAAGTGAACAAGTATTTGTAACTCAGATTGTTATGTTTTAAGCCCTTGCACATTAAACATGCTTCACAGAGTTCTCACCCTGTCAATTCAGTTCCAAAGAACAGGAACAATTGAAACATTTTCCACTTGACCTCTCTATCTTTTGGATGCATCATTATTCATTAATTTATTCCATGTGGAATTTCTAGGGGATAAACCTGTCATCATAGCTTAGATGCATAGGGCCAAAAACAAGAAAAAAAAATCATATGAAATCTGCTGAGTATGCAGCAGGAGGCAGTAAAGGGAAGCAAGAGCGCTCTGGCTTATTGAGTGCTTGCCACTGACATTGACTAATTGCATATTATTTATTCGTCTAGATTCTGTACTTTTCTTTTGTTTTTACCTCCACTGTTTTCCTAGAGTGTACCAGGGGCTTGTCACACAGGAGACTCTCAATACATGTTTGCTGATTGATTTAAGTAGACTCTCATCGAGACTCTAGGATGTTTTCTGCCCCCATTTTACAATAAGGAAATTGAGACTCTGAGAGCTTAAGACACTCGATCAAATCCACTAGGTTAATAAGTGGCAAACTGGGGATTTGAACCCAAGGGCACATGACTTCAAAGTCTATGTTCTTTTCATTATATCATACAAACCCGAGGAGCACCAGAAAATTTGGGCAAAATAGTTCATCCTAGCCCTGGTCAGAGTTGCTGATACTGCCTGGAGGGGGTTTGGAGGGCTGATTCACAGACATTTTTTTAAGCAAAAAGATGCCCTTTCAGTATAAAGACCAAGTCCTTCCTCACCTCACTTACTTCCATAACATTACCATGCATTTGCACAGCCCCATGTGATAGACTCGTCAGTGAAATCTGTGTTCCGTACTTCCTGGGCTGCATTTCCCAGCCTTGCTTGCAGTGAGACATGGCCATGTGAGTTCTAGTCATTGTACCCAATGAAAGCATTGGGCATTACTTCTAGGCCTGGCCCATAAAACAACTCCATGTGTCCTTTCATTTTCTTTTCTCCCTTCTCCTGTTGAGTGGAGAATATTTGGAAGTCCTAGAGGTGAATGGAGATGGAAGGAGGAAGGAGCCTGGGTCCCCAGATAGCCACAGGGAATGGGATCCACCAACCAAGAACATGTGACCTGGGTTTAACATGAGTCAGATACAAAATTCTGCTGTGTCAAGTTACTGAGATTTTTGGGGCTCACCTTGTCACAGCAAAGCATTGCTGTACTAATGGACCCTTCATGATTCAAATAGCTTTTCTATTAAACCAATATACCATGATTTCTATCATATCACTTAATCCTTTGCAAATGCAACCAGAGTCAATGGAAATTGAAGGAGAGAGAGGTGTGAAGAATCTCTGTGAGGACAACCCAAAAATCGGTGTGGTGCACTGATGCAGGGCCATAGGCATAAGCACGTTTCTTTAACGTCATGTGTTCAGTTTTCTTCACTTGCGATTTCAGAGTGTTGGACCCGATGGTCTCCAAGATCCCTTCTAATTCTAAACCTCTGTAAGTCTTTTTTAGATTAAAAAAAATATGTATTGATGTGCTCAGAGACTGTGATCTCTTAACTGTGAGCTCCTCAAAGGTAAGGACCATTTCTTAGTTACATTTGTATGCCTAGAATCCAGTATCTTAGATGCTCCCATGTTAAACTTAATTAGAATCTGCTGTTGAAAAAAACTCAAAGAATTTACGAATGTTCTGATTTATGCCAATGATTTCTTGATCTAATTTGGAGCACAGTGTCAAATGATTGAAATTCTCATGAATATTTTCATTATGCATTACTGAGTATGAGAGTCTATTTTATATTCATTTACATAGACTTAATCTTTGAAGAATGATTTTATAATAATACTGAAAGACTTTTTTGATTAAAGGTAGTGCTGGCAGTAATTGGTATTCTGATGACTTCATTTATAGTTCTATTTAGCTAAATAATATAGGAGTATAATTCCTCCTTAGAGTTGAGAAAATTGGAGTACAGAAATTCAGAATTTTCTCATTCAAATGACTCCATAAAAGTAGTATTGGGGGATAACTCTGAGCAATTTAAAAAGTTTGAAAAGGCCCAAGGGAAATTAAACAATAATATGAGGCAGCCTATGCCACTTTCATGAAAAATCTTATCCTTCTGGTTTTTGAAAAATACACAGACATTTTACTGTATATCTGTATAGTGTGGGATCATTGGGCATTCCATACTGCTCATCAAAATGTCAGATTATACATGTTTTTGATTATTAAAAATAGGCAATGAATTCTATTACACAATAAATGCAATTTGGTAGGTAAAATGTTTGAAAGCACAGGATTCAAGGGAGGTGGGGGGGAAATAACAAGAGGTTCTTAACAGAAAATTGACTGAAAATTAGGAATGACAATTTGACACTGTAGAAATAGAATGAAATCTAGTGATGGGAAATCAGTACTTTTCTTCTTTTACTTTTTTTGCTGACAGCTGCAGGGGCATGTGGATCCCCCCACCCCACCCCTTTTACTGCTATCACTTCCCGCCTAATATAAGTATATCATGCCACATCCCACATCTTGGGGAGTGGGTAACACCCAGGAAAATACTGCATGTACAGTCCCACTGCCTTGGCTGGTAGAGGAAATTATGCCTATCAAAAATGAATTAATACTAACACAGCCAGTATTTTAAGATGCTTATTTTATCAAGGATTGCAGAATAGAGATTATATTAAAAATGATCTACTTCCTTTTTCAGAAATTGTTTATGTTGAATGTTATATTTAGATTATTATTTCATTAATAATATCTTTCCATAAAACAATAAAAAAAATAGCAAAGGCATTTCTTGTCTTTCACTTTTTAGGAAAAGAAAAGGGCCTAAGCTGTGCAGAAAATTCAGGAAATCCTATAATGATGCTGAACTTGGCTGTGACATTGAAGAGAAAACATGAATTATGGGAATGAGCTAAGCAAAGCTATAAAAATTTAAATTTACCCACAAACCACCTTTCAAAAAAAAACTATAAACATTCAGTTCCATTGTAGTTCAGTAATTCTATGGGTTGTTTCTCACAATGAATATTAGTGAGTGCCTATAATATACGAGGTGCTCCCTCACAATGGCTATTCTATGCTGTGTCCCAAAGCGCCACACCATGTGTTAAGTAATTTATATAAATATTACATCCTCCCCACAATCCTGGGAGAAATTTTCTGCATTTTCAGCACTGGGATTTAAAAAAATTCCCCAAGTAAGTCAAGCGTGCAGTCCATACTGAGAACCATAACCCTGAGGGTGCTGCTCACCAGAACACTGCATTCTTTTGAGGCCCCAAATAGAAGTCATTTCATTTAGTAACAATAATAAAACCTCGTGAGGGAAAACCTCCTTCCATAACCAGAAGCACCACACAACTCAGAACTACCCGCTATAGGAGTATGGGATGGCACTGTAAGCTTAGTGCCTAATATAATCATTTATAAACAATTTGCAGGACAGAGAAACAAGTTTCCTCATGACCATTCCATTTCTTCAATGAAAAATGCTGCCCTTGGAGTGCATTCCTGAAGGACTTTATGATCATTTGAACTGGAAAAGGTGCTACCCTGAGTGGCCTCTTAAAGATACAGGAAAGAACAACACTCCAGATCAGTGGTTTTCAAACTTCTGTGTGTAACAGAATCACCCGGAGAGCTACTTAGGAACCCAGGAGCCCTGTGAGCTGGGAAAATGGGTGTTTGCTTCGCATTTTTTTTAAACCATAATTTTCAGTGATTCTAATGCACCATCCCCAAGTTTGAGAACAAGGGGTCTTTTCTCAGAACTAGATACCTATCAGAATCACTTGAGTTAAAAACACAAAGACATCCGGCGCTCCTCCCCAGACCAGGTCATCGGGAAGCCCTGGGGTGGGGCACAGACTGGTGGTGGTGAATAGCTGCCCAGGTGACTCTACGGGCAGCCTGGGATGAGAACCAGTGTCCTGATCGTGGTTCTCAGACTGGACTGTGTGTTAGAATCACCTGGACAGTTTTAAAAGAGTCAAGTCCGGGTCTGCACTTGGAGGTTCGGATTTAACTGGTCTGGCGTGGCGTGGCATCAGGATTTTAAAAAGCTCCCAGGCTGATTCTAATGCTCAGGCACATTTGAGCGGGAAAAGGCAAGGTCCTGTACCAAAGAAGGGATTTTGGTTTAGTGAGTTGAGCGAAGACTGCTTAACCTGCCTTCCTTGGTGAGTCAGGATACATGTTAGCGTTATAAAGAGTAAGAACTTCAGTTAGGAACAAAAGGAAATGAAATAAGATCACTACTTAGCGTCATTTAACCCACAGCGCCCCAGGCGTTGAGAACTGATGGTCTGAACACTCAATGGTCCACCGTGGTGACCTTGGGCAGGTCATTGTGCCCCCCTGGCTTTCGCCTGCTAATGTGTAGCATGTGAGGACTGGCGAAAATGGCTCTCAGCTCAGCGCAGCACCTGGACAGGAGTGCATCTGCCCTGTCCAGGCTCAAGGAGGTGGACTTCCACACTAGATCCCCCCCACAGCACAGCCAAATTCTCTGGTTTGAGAAGGTTGTCACGGTGGCCAAGACTTGAAGAAAAATCAAGAGGGATAAAACACAAGGCTGAGATTTTTCAGCTGGGGACAGGGCCGGGTGGTGGAGACACAGAAGAATAACTCCTGGCTCACTGCAAACAAAACAACCCCACACAAGGGCCAGGCCCTACATTTTGGGAAAAATTATTTTCAGTTCCTTTGAAGGGCCTTGCACGTACAGATGCAACCACTGTGGACCTCAGGGGCCTCTTGGAGAACAGAGAGGAAGCTCATCCTGAAGTAACAGGACCCTGTTTGGTCACAGTTACTTGGGACTCTTGGCCAAGTTGAGCAGAAATGTGCTGGGCAGCTTTTGGTTGCTGCAGGTTGTGAACGGGGTGGGGATGAGCCTCACGTGGTGACAGGGTGAGAGTGGTGTTTGGTGACAGTAGATGTGATGATTACGATGGCAGTCACAGTGGTGACAATGGAGGCCGGGTGGGGGGCAGGAGGTCGGGGTAGAGGTCTCCTGTGAAGTGTGGCTTCGGGGAATACAGGGTTGTGGTAAAGAAATACATCTTTTTCTTCCCTTTTGTGCTCCCATTGTTCCTTCTCTATAAAGCTTTGTTTTTTCAACATTTCAGCTGGAGCTCAGATTTGGAAAATGAAGTTGTTCTAGGAGCAATTGTCTTAGAGGCCCCAGGAGTTTGGAGGGAAGATTCTCACTAATCTGGCTGGATTTGGTGAGATTTCATTAATACAGTCTGTTTGAGTCAGTCTCCCATGTTCCAGGAGGAAGTTTCTCTTCCAGGAGGAGTTCAGGCAGTTAGAGGCAAAGAAGGGTGGGGACAGGCAGCCAGCACAGGAGGCCACTTTTTCTGTGGGTGGATATATGGTAAATCTGCATCCTTTACCCCTTTACCCACTCACACTGTTTAAAAGATCACTGTTCATTCTGTTTTCTGAGGAAAAAGAAGTATTTGGTCTTGTGTCATAAAAGGAATGTGTTAGCTGCACAGAAATTTTCTTTTTTTGTGTGTGGTTTTCTTGATTTCTCCTTTGTTGTGGCAGAAACCAGAGAAAATCTTGAACTGAGGGCCTGGGCTCCTCTCCTTCCCAGACTGGACACCATGGAGTGACTTTCCCTCTCTTCTACCGAGTTGGGTGCGACAGGGGAAGACGGTAAAATGACCAGCATTTATGGTTTTCACTTTCCTCGCTCTCTCAGGGGAGTTTCTTCAAAAGGAAGATCTGTTTACTTGGCTGGGTGGGGTCTTCAAAGGGGAAGCAGGTGGGAGGGGTGGGGAGGCGGGCCCCTCATTTTCTAGGGACGGAGCAGGAGGAGCGGAGCGGGGGCCGAGGGGGTGGGAGCAGGGCGGGGAATCTGCCTGGAGCTGGGGGAGAAGCCCAGCAGCGGCCTCCCGGGGATGAGTGGGGTTCCCTCTGCGGAGACAGGCAGAGGGGCCTGGAGTTTCAGCGTCCTGGTGCGGAGTGGTCACGGGAGAGGTGAGGAGGAATTTAAAGGTTTTCTGTGTGATGGATGTTTAGCAGCCTCCCCTCTGCCGCAGGGCATCTCGGGGAAGACTGATGTTTCCTTTCTAGCCAACTTGCAGTGAGACTTTTGTTTCTTTTAGAAGTGGCGTCACGCTAAGGAGGGTGCAAAAAGCCCCCCAATTGCTTTGTGTGTTTAAAAGCCCAGGAAGTCAAATCAAAGTTCCTCTTTTGTGATTGGCTCCACCACCAGCAGAGCAAGCTATTTGGGCAAGCTGGTATGTTTTGTTCTCCAAAACTATTTGTGGAAACATTTGTAATGCGCGTAGATGGCTCAGTGGCGTCCAAGGCCACATTTTATTTCTGGCCACAACTGGGGAAACAGGAATCCAGGGGAAAGTGAAGGAAGCCTCCAGATGCCCTCTCAGATGATCATGCCAGCGCGTATGAAACCAACACAAAGCCTCGCAGCCCCTGGGGCAACGTGGGAAAGGCAGCAGAGCACCAGCGTGGCTTCCATGGTTATGTTCTCTGCAGGGCCAACAGGTACAGGAGCTGGGGTGCTGGCTGTCCTGGCTTTGGGAGAAGGGACAGAGGCGCTCCTGAGCTGTGAGCCTTACTCCTCCCTGCCCTCAAAGGCCAGGGCTAGGGAGCTTTGGGTGGATGGCTCGAGTGTAAAGGGTAAATAGGAGTGTTTGTTAAGAAGATCTTTGATTTTCCCCAGGCATCCCTGTGTGCAATTAAGAAGAGCTACACGTTGAAATAGATATGCTAACTCATCTCAAAGAAATAAATGAACTCTGTCCCCCGGTACTCCCCAGAAGACATTTCTAAGCTTGAGAAGAAAATTATGAATCATAAAGCGACACCTCAATAGAGCTCACTATAGATACGCTAAAAACTCTTGTATGTCAAAAAATCCCATACCATCATACTTACAACTTATTCGTAAATGGTTCAGAATAAAAATTACACAGGTGAGAAAGAAATACAGCAGGGAAAGAATGCAGCAAATGCCACCAAGTGTTACCATAGGAAGATTCTGGGTAAAGGGTGGCTGGGGTTCTTTGAACCCATCCTGCAGCTTGTCTGTTAGCATGGAATTATTTTAAAAGAGTATTTGACCTTTTTGAATAAACAAAAAAAAGAGACATATATTAAAATGATGGAAATCATTGTAGCATTTATGATAGACAACGAATTAATTCCTTAATAGAGAAATTATCAAAAAAAGAAAAGTTAAATGAACAGGTAAGTTACAAAAGAAGGCCTTTAAATGGCCTGTGTGTGTGTGTGTGTGTGTGTGTGTGTTTAGTCAAGCTCATTATCAGTAAGAAAAATGTAAAGTTTTGAAAAGCTGTGATAAAATTTTGCCTAATAGTCTCCTCAAATAAACAAACTGCCAAAACTCTAAAGTTGAAGGGTACATGATTAAATGGGCATCACACTGCTGATGAGTGTCTCAGTGGGTCCAATAATCCGGTCACAACTTGGCAATGGAAAAGGCATCTGTAGAGAAAATGAAAGTTCCTATGGCCCCAATTCTCTCCTGAACCTGGTCGGCCTGCTCACTGCACACATGTGGGCAATACGTCGTTATTGACTCTAAATGAAGAGCTCCAGCCAGTGCTCTGGGTGACATGGCTACACAGCTGCAGGGCTGCATGGCTGCAGGAGAGCAGAGGCTGGAGTGGTGGCAGCGCCGAGGACAGAGACTGAGACGGCTGCCGGGACAGAGAGGCCCAGAGTCAGAGACCGGCTTGCTGCATGCAGACTCGCTCTGAGTGGATGGGACTCTAGTGATTGACCTGGCACAGTGGGAATAAAGTTGGGTATAAACACTTTTACCCCAGGAATGTGTTTCACTGTCGTTCCTTGGTCTCACTGAATCCATAGTGAACTTGCCTCTGGTTGAAACCCATTGACAAGACAGCACCACAGATGTTCAGACCCTTTGAGCTGGCATTGCCTTTCATAAAGTAGAATTTTATCCAGAGGAAATAATCAGAGGTGCAAATTATGTGCAATGTATATAACATTGTAAAACTTTAGTTGAAATTATATTAAATACAATGTTAAATTAAATCACATTATAGTATAAATTTAGCAGAGATTGTATCACTATATGCTAGATTACTAAATAGCCATGAACAAAATCCTATTTAAAAGGAGTATATATTGACAATGGAAACGGTAACAATATGCACACTGTTAACATTAGCTATCTTTGAATGGTGCCATTATTTTGCTGTCAACAACCTTCTGATCCCACGAGAAGACATTCTACTTAAGTAGGATATAAGCATAACAGTGAGTCTCTTTCTGAAGGAATGAAGCTGACAAGCCTAAAGTTTGCAAGGAGAGCCACCTCTGAAAAATGACATGGATTTTACAATAAAATACTGGTTTTTTCCAACTCAAAAATTTATTTGATCCTGAAAAACCGGTTCATTAGGGTAGTCTCAAAACACAAAATATGTTGCTCCAGGGTTCCCTTTTTCTTCACCCTTATCTGCAATGTACGCATGCCCTACTTTATGCAAATGTGATTTATAGGTGTTCAAATTTGAAATATAATCTCTTACAAGTGGAAGGAGAACTAGAGGTGAATTAGTCTCACTTCCTCATTTAATTGATAAGGAATTCAAGGTCTAATGGGATTAGATGATTTGCTTAATTACTATCCTTAGTATATAATAAATTGCATCTACAAATAAGGAGAAAAATATGAAATCCACAATGAGCAACTGGACAATAAATATGTACAAGCAACTTACAGATGAAGGCATGTAAGTGGCCAATAAGCATGTAAAAAATCTCAACCTCAGGAGTAATGAGAAATGTTTTAAGAAACCTATGTAATTCTTCGTTTTGCTCCACAAATGACTCCAATCCCCAAACAAGCAAGCAATCTGAAGATCAAGCAGTGAAAACCCTGGGGCAACAATGGAAAGCTCCTGTCCTATTCTTGAAAACATTCCTCCCCTGCACATGGGATACACTCACTAATAATGCCTGAGAAAGAGGAAGGCAAACACCACCACAGTGAGCAGGCAGGCGCAGAGAAGAGGTGCAGTTAAATAAATGAATGAGGTATGTTTTATTCACACAGGAGGAGTCACAATACTGTGACTTTAAATGGCTTGGAATGGGCCCAGTTTCCACGAGAACATTACTTTGCTAACTATGTCATACCCTAATTTCACAAAACCAGGTTAGGTGCAAACATAACAGACCCTTGCTTCTGTGCCTCTTAAGGCACATTCCGAATCTGAGTTCTTTTGTTTCCTTTTCAACCAAGGCAACAAGCTCTAACTTTGGTATTTAAAATTTTAGGTATTCACATTTTAGACTAAACTCCCCTATGCTGTGAATCATGATTTTATGCAAAATAGAGCTCATTATAATGCCATAAATGTTAGTAGAATTCCCCTTAGATTACCTAGGAAGCAGTGCTTAATTCCAGACTAATAAATTATTGTGTTAAGGCACTTTCTTACTTTTTTCTTTAAGACTCACTATTTTTCAATTACTGATTTCATACAGCCTTAATTTCAAATTAGGTGGAGTAAAGCAACAAGAAAATTTTGGCAAGACCTGACTCCATTTCAGTGGACATTGAGTAACCTCATAAAATAAACAATTTTCTATTTGATTTAATGTAAAATATATAAATTTAATAAGCATGGTGGCTGAAAGAGCCTGCATACCAACCATGTGGCTCTTTTATCTGAAAATGGTGGTTTGCTTGGTTTTAGGAAAATAGACTCAGTGTTCTTACACCAGTTCATCAAAAAAAAATCGCTATCTTTTCATAAAGGTTAACTAATTTCTATATTGCATAACAGTAATATTACCTATGTTTTTCAAAGAAAAAAATACGTATATTTGACCTTTGAATTACACTCCTAAGTAAGCACTTAGTTCTGATGGCTTACAACCTTATTATAGTCCCCCTGGAGGTTTCTTAAAATAAACAATGAGTCTAAATTCATGGCAAAGGGAGAGGAAAACTGTTTTATTTCCTCCACAAACAGGGGAGTGTAAAGTAATGATTTTCTCAGCTGAGTCCATTAACATACACTGAGCATATGTGTATATGGAGTAGATTTCTTTTGAAAATAGAACTATTGTTAGTTTCTACACCATGAAGCAAATTCTGGTAAACAAACACTCCCTCCTTCTATGGGGGGCACCTGGGGTTCCTGCTCAGCCTGCAGGGAAAGCATCCTGGCTTCCACGAAATGGGCTGAGAAGCTGGCTGGGTCTAGAACTGTCCTGGAGTGAGCCTAGATTCCTAGCTCGGTGCTGGAGGTGAGCTGACTTGGCAATGGCAGTTGTGATCAAGAATGAGATGGTCTGGACTACCTTGACTGGAGACCAGGGGTCAACAAATTACAGCACTTGGGCCAAAGTGGGTTGGCTGCCTGTTTTGTTAATAAAGGTTTATTGAAACATGTCCAAGTCCATTTATTATGTGTAGTCCATGGCTTTTCATGCTACAATGGCAGAATTGAGTAGTTTGCAGAGATATTTAGTATTTTGCCCTTTCACAAAAAAATTGCTGACCCCTACTCTATCAGAACCTGGGATGGTTGGTCACGACTGTAGGCTACCTAGAACCAGCCTCAGAGCAAGCAGAAACCATTGTATTACCCACTTTCACACCAAATTTTGCCATTTTCATATATATTTCAGGAGGGTATGTTCTTTGACACTGTAGCTTTGGATACTTTTCCAAATGGGAAAATTATTGGGGAGGTTAGAGCCACCCTTGTGTGGTACTTGGTCCCATGCTATCCTTTATCAGAGGGGGACATTTTCCCTATGCTGGTGGATAGCTATGTGTTTACGAGACATAAGCCTGCAAAGACATGTCACTCCTAGCTGAGGTTCCTGTTCATAGCAGCTAAACATGGAGGCTATAGCTGAGGTTGATAGATGCCAGTGTTCCACCGAATAAGCAGGTTTATGACACAGAAGGAGTAAGATTTAAGTGGGGAGAAACTGGGGCTGAGTTGGCAATGGAATAGAAATGGGAGTGAGTACATTTTGATGCCTGTTAATGAGAGAAGAAAGAGGAAAAGATGAGATGTACTTCTAAGGCCTTGCTTCTTACAGGTTTGACTTATTTTGGTTTTGCACAGGCACTTTACCTTTTTGCTACACCAGGGCTCAGGCATAGGTGTGAAGAGAGGCTGGACCATGCAATGGTATGGTCATCAGGAGGCTTCCAAACTTCGGGAAGCCTGAGTGGCAACTTTGAGTTACTTCAGGTCTACTTGGCCATGGATTTTGGAGTAATCTTCCTGCACATTTGGTTTTCACTGTGTGGGGAGGTGATGTGAATGGACTGTCAGAGGTCAAGCTATGCCCATGACATGTTCTGGTGCCATGGTAACCAAAAGGCCAGTCATGGGTCTGGCACCAGCCTGCAAGGTGGACAGCAGAGGTTGTAAACTGACAGCCCATGGGTTGATTCCAGTCAGCAGACCTATTTTGACTGGCCCACGAGTCTTTGATATCTTTTATAAGTTAATTGCTAACATTTACAAATGGGGATATTTCATTTCAAACCTGGATTTCCAGCTTCTTTTGAAAACCCAAAGTCTCTGGACACACTGGGCTTCTGTGTTTACCTTGTCAGTGGTTAACAGGAGAGGAGGAGTGCCTTCTCTTCAGAGATCACCTGAGTCCTCCCCCACCTCCCCCTAGTTTTCTGTGTTATTTTTCCTAACACTCAACCTGTTTCAGACATTGGTCTCATCTGCCTGGCCCCTGGGAGTTTTGAGCTTGCAGTCCCTACTCAGTGTGTTGCACAGAGAATTCATGCTATTTTGACCCTGTGTTCCTTGGGGGTCATCCTGCCTCTCCTTTGTCCCTTGGTAAGAGTTTTTAGCTCACTCTACTGTACTGACTAAATCACATTCCATCTGACTCTACAGCTGAATGGGATAAACAGCCTGCTTTGGGGAAGATGCCTGAACTCTGGCCACTAAGTGTGTAGAGCCATTTATTGTAGTGATCTGAATGAATGTAAAGAGTACATGCATTTAGTGTGCAAGGTTTATGTTAGCATGGCTAAAAACCAGCCTTCCCACTATGAGTTCTTGTGTCCTCCCTGTCATATTTCCAGTGATTATGCTCTCTCACTGTTGCTGAAGAAGACAGAAGCCCATTTGAAGAGATATATTCACAGAATATATTTGCATTTGATAACACCTGTTAGTTTGGAAACAACTGTGGCTAAGACTCTCAGTCTGGGAACCCTATATTCCTCTTTAGGTGAAACAAAAATGGAGACACACAAAGAAAATTAAAAAAAAAATAGGTACCTGTCATACTGTTGGGAGTCATAGATTAGTCATAATCATTCTGGACCTTTTTTTTCACTGACATCTCCTACAGAGAAAAAGACAAGAAAAAAATTCCACAGATTATAACCTGTATTTTCCATAATGCGTTTGTTCCAAACTACACCACATGCATTAATGAGTTAGAGGTGAGTTTTTACGCTCAATTCAGAACAGGGGAAATTAAAGCATAGGTGGGCTAGGTGATGCAGGTTAAGTTTACAAGACTTTTAAAATTTTAATCTCTTCTGTAAGTACGTCTTTAAAATTATATTTTATTCATGAGCACATGTTTTTTTTTTCCAGCTTAAGTTTTTAAGAAAGCTACCAGCACACTGACTTGCTGTTTTTGCTGAGAGTGGCTATGATGTATCGGCATCTTCAATCTAGACCCTTATTTCTCAAAGTGTGTTCTGTGGACAAGCAGTTTCAGCCTCTCTTCAGAGCTGGTTAGACATAGAAGATTTGGGTTCCACCTCAAACCTATTCAATCAGATCACATTTGGACATGACCCCCAGGTGGCTGAATCGCACTTTAAGGTCTTAAACACACATGGAATAGGATCCATGTTCTCATCTTCCCCTTTGACCTCTCTGTCAGCGCTGACTGCTCCCCTCACCACTATGTTCATGAGACCCAAGAGCATCACCCAGCTTTGGCCTCAGACCGGGGACTGCGCAGGGTAGGCGTCCATGGCCGAGGGGCCCTGTCGGAGGGAAGAACATGGAAGGCTGGGTCAGAGTCCTTCCGCATGGCGCTGGGGATGGAGCAGGACCTTTCTGTGGAAGGGGCCGCTTTCTGCCATGGCAGGTAGTAGAGCACGGTGGCTTGGGACGAACACCGGAGACCAGGGAATAGGTTCGAGGGTCGATGCGGTCCCGTACTAGCTGTGGGGTCATGGCAAGTCGTTTCGAAGTACTGCAGTCTCCATTTCTTCACGTGTAAAAAGGGGGAAATAGTACTCGCTCTACTTAGTTCACAGTTTGTGTTTCTGAGGTTTAAAGATGATGTGAATGAAAGCGCTGGATGCGGTCAGAACATACTGTGGATGCGACTGTTAGGCGAGGAGGGAGCGTCTTGACCTGGAGTTACGGGTTTAAGAAGAGGACGTGCGTGGAAGAGGAGATGTGCGCACTGTGTTTACCGCACGGACGTTTATATGTATTAGCATTCGCTCTTTCCCCACCGCTAATACGGCAACATTGAACTCATACCCTCGCCTAGTCCTTCTCACGGCTGTGGAAATTACATGTTTATATGGCTGCCTTTCCCACACGACTACAATCTGTTTGGGGGCAGAGACTATAACATTTTTATATCTTCCACATTGAGCAGTGTCAGATATATAGTAGGAACTCAAGAAATATATGCTAAGTAACTGAATGAAGTAAAATTAATGAGAGCTGACTTGGCAAGGTAGCGCTACCTAGAGCAGTGACTACTGGGAAGGTGCATCCTTGCTACTGACGAGCATTTCAAGTATCCGGCTACAAGCCCTCTGCTTCATCCTCGCTCACCTGCCCAGCTGGGTTTTGACTGAGCGGGACCAGGTTCTGAGAAGCCCAGAGGTGAGAGCTCAGATCACACCTGTGGTATCGAATTCTTAGGTTCTGTTACCTTTCTTAGATACCGAGCCACCATTCACCTGCCCCTCCCGGCCCACGGAAGCTGCCTTGTTTCCACGTGACATTGCCCCTGAGGGTTCTGGGAAGAGAGTGAGGAACTAGGCTCAAGGTGGGCCACCCCCAGGGCTCCACCTTTGGCCAGACAGGTTCAAGACCTGACGCGGGCTGATGTGATGAGTTTCTGGGAAGTTGGTTGAGAGGAAGAGAGAGAGAGAGAGAGAGAGAGAGAGAGAGAGAGAGAGAGAGAGAGAGAGAGGAGGGGAAGAAGGGAGGAAGAGGAAGTGGGTAGGTTATTAGTTCCTCCTGGTGGCAGGATTTTCCTGAAGTTAAGACATGTTTGAGGCACGTCCCTCTCACCCACAGGGAAAAAACCCAAGTGAAGGTGAGAGGGGGGTCGATCTGATAGCCACAGAGGACCCCAGGAGGGAGAGGTGCAGTGGCCTGAAATCCCTGCTTTCATTTCCCTCCGAGCCCTCCTGCCCCCCCCGAGCCAAACAGTCCCCAATTCTGCCACTTGCCACAAGAGTCCTGACAACACCAATATTAAAATACATTAATATAAATGCATCAGAACAGTTTTGTGTCCTTTTTATCACCTCGAAGGTGAAGCTACAAAATCCTAGTTATCTTGTTGTTATGCCGTGTCAGTCGAATAGGCATATAAACTGCAGAACAGTATTGTGTGAAGCAGAGAGTATACAGGGATAGGAAAAAAAATCTTATTAAGGCTTTAAAAATGTTATCACTGCAAAATATGGTGCTAATTATCCTGTTTCATACTGTTTTCCTTCCACTCTATAGTACTATATGGTGCACAGTCCTATACTACTTTAGATTTACTATTCTATACAATTTGTTACTATAGCATCAATACGTATTAGTATTGCTATCACCGTAGTACTTTCGTATTGCTATATGAGGGCCATTACTGAAGCCTTAACAGTGTATCACTTTTATTATGACCACAGTACTTTAGTATTTAGTATTATTTAGTGCTACTGTTTAGTGCTCCAGAGTTTTAAAATCTGACTCCAGGAGAGTGTAACAAGCCTCCTGAGCTGGCAGGTGTCTGGGGCCATCGGTCCCGCTCGTCCTGTGAGGCACCTTGGGAACAGCGAGGGCTCTGTGCCGAGCCATTGGAGCAGAGCAGGCCTCTCCTACTCACCTGCCAGTCACAGGGACAGGAGAAAAAGTCCAAAGGGCTTAAAATGAAACGAAGCTGAGTGTTTTTACAGACAGGTGTGAAAACAGGAAAGGAAACAGTCACAGCGCAGGCTGGAGCTTCTGGGTGGGGCTGCTGGAGTGGAGAATATTCCTGTGACCTGAGCGTTCCTGGATTCGGTGGGTCAGCCCAGAAGACTTTAGTGCAGGTCTTCTGTACCAGCAGCACCCTAGGCTTTGCCTAAAGACAGCACTCTGGTCTGTCCACAGGGGCTTCTAATCTAACAGGGAGGGACTCACACTAAGAAAACATGCAAATGTGCATGTTCTCTTCATGCACAGAGAAAGGTGAGCCATTCCTCCTGGGGCCACCTGGAAAGGCTGCTCCAGGGAGGTGCTTCTGGACCCAAAGGCCTCCTCTTCAATAGGCATCTCCCCAGGTCATGATACAATGCTTTATTGTCATCCTTACACTCCTAAGAGACTACTGTGAAGGAGATGAGCCCTGGAGTGAGAAGCTGGGTTATTCCTTTAGACCATGCAGGTTTTAAGCAGGGAGCTGTGCGATCCAGTTTGAGTTCTTAAAGCTTCACAGTGGCTACTGAATGCAAGCACACCAGCTGGGGGTCTGCGGCAGGTCTGTGGGGGATGAAGGTGGCTATAGTCTGGGTGGTAGCACTGGATATGGTAAGAGGGCGAGGGACCTAAGTGACATTTAGGAAGTAGAAATAATAAGACACAGTGATGAATGTGATCTGAGCATTTAATACTGGGATAAACACCAGGGATGCAAATAGGCTCGAGGCCCTCAAGAAATTTACACCCCATTTTACAAGCTGGCTGGGAAGACAGAGCCCACTGGCAAAGAGCAGCTACAAATACAAGCCACGCATGCCATGTGCCAAAGGGGCAGGGCTGAGAGCTACTCAGGGCCGAAGCTCCTCTGCCCGCTCCACCCTTCTCAGTCCTGTGCCGTGTCCCTTAGATGAAACTTGTTCCCCATGGAGAAATGGAAAAGGGGGCATTCACCTCCCAAACACATCAAATGCACTTGTATTTAAAAATATTTAAAGAAATACAAATGATATGAAAAGTTGTGATTGAATATTCTGAAACTGAAAAGCAAATGGAATTATTGTCAACACTTAGGAAATCAGCCCAGGGACTTTGGAAGACATGGAGCTTCATACCACCCACTGAGCTGTGGGTGCTAATAACACAAAGGCCATCTTGCGCTACGTGGACAAAAATGTGGCCTAGAGGACCACAGCCAGATCATGTGTGGGCTCCTACATTTTAAGAGAGGGTATCATGTAGAATGTCCAGGATTATGAAACCATGTCTTAAGGAAATGTTGAGGGAGATCTAGAAAGGGAGGAGCTAGATGCCGGTTAGACAGTGGTCTTCAACTATCTGAGAAGCTGTCAAATGCAAGAGAGTTTAGGTGTGTCAGTGGACAGAGGCTAAGTGGAGGATGCTGCTGGGGACAGCTGAGGGGATGGGGGCTTTCTCGGCTCCACCTTAGGTGGAAGAAGATGCTCATCTCTAGGCAGCAGCAAATGCAAAGGGAACACTCTCCCCCTATCTTGGGCGCTTTTTGTGCTCAGGACAGATTAAGCCTCTCTTGAGAAGACGGGTGTCTTTTTTTCTGCAACAAAGCAGATGCCATGTGTGACATGGTTCCAGGGACATGCCAGAGGCCTCCATGTTCTGCCTTAAAATCCTCCACTAAAGCTTCATTCCTATAGCTTAGAAGATCTCAGCTATTTGGGGTGTATGTGTGTGTGTGTGGTCTACTCAAGGACTGTGAAAGTCACAGGCCCCTGTCCTTGACCAACAGGCAATGATTCGGAGTATATTTTTGGAGATTTACCACACACACAGCCCATCCATGGAGGGTACATTATGCTTTGCCTGCAGGCTTTGATCATTGCTAAAATGCAAATGCTCATTGGAAAGACATAAATTGATGTAAATATAATCTACCGAATAGAATGAAGAGGAGACACCAGAGCTATTTTTAGTGGGGGGCAAAGAAAACAGGACCTATGTAGTAGATTCCATTGTGGGTGGAAGAAAGATGGGTGTGTGAGGAGCAAGGCTAGAAGCTGGAGAGGGACCCTGTAACCCATGGCCTTGGGCTGGGCCGCCCCATTTGCGTCAGCAGACACCAGCCCAAGCTCTGGATCATTCGAGATGAGTTATTCACGGTGCCTGCCCCTGGGGGCTTTAGGTGAGGAACCAACCTGTCTCTAGGGGGCAGACAAGCTGAACAAGAGAGAGAAAAATGTGTTTGGAGGCACTGAGGAGAGTGTGACTACTTCTACCGATATGTAGGGACCCAGTGATGACATTTGAGTTTGACTTTGAAAAATGAGCCAGGATATTTTGCAGGTGGGAGATGGAAAGTGTGGCTCATAGACAACCAAAAAGCAAAAGGTACAACACGGCCCAGGGTATAGGATTGGAGATGGGGAGGGGAAAGGAAGTGGCCAAGAATGAAGCTACAGATGCAGTTTGGGGCCAGATGGTGAAAGGTCTTGAAAGGTTTGCTATGGAGTTTGGACTTTATCCTGTGGGAAATGGGGAGCTACGGAAGGTCTTTAAGGGAGTGACTCTATCTGACAAAGTGACTCTGCTTTGCCCCGGTTTGGAGCAGGACTCCTCAGGAAGCTCATCCCTCTGGTGGCAGTGTTTGCACGGGGTCATTGCTATGTTCCTGTCTTTAGTGTTCCAGGTCACAAAGCTAGACTAGCACCAGGGAGAACACACTTAATTCCATCTTGTAAAACTCCAGTGCTCTGGCCCAGATGGCATACCCTTTGTCCCCTTTTTCTCCTATAGAAACTACAACATTAAAGGGACAACTGTAAAAATTACACCTTGGAAAATCTTTCCATATGGACCTAGTAAGCCTCTGCTTACACAATCTGTGCATAATTAAAATGAGACACTGTGCTCCTGGCACGTCTTTGCACCAGCCTTTTCCGGGGAGGGCGTTTGCGGCCTTTTCAAGGCTGTCCTGTCTGGTCTGCTTCTCCATGGCTCTCTCCGGAGGAAAGGTCTCAGAGAGTCATGGGCCTGTCACACCAGAACAGTGAGACACACAGGGTTTACCTGTTAACACCAGCGGGTGCTTCAGGGCAGCCCAGGGAAGCCATGGATGAGCCACAGGGGGTGTGGGGTGGGGGGAACCTCCACAGGCACATCTCCTGGTTCAGTTTAAAAGGTCAGATGCTCAGCTGCTTGGTTATTATGGACTCTAAGCTGGGTCCATGCACATAAGGGAGTTCTCAGAGGAGGGCACACCTACCCTCTCACTTGCCATTGAGCCCGTGTGGACACTTGACACTTCCTAAATAAAGGGATTTTTGAAGTCATGGCAATATGAATTGGGATAGCTTGGGGATGTGTCTTGAAGTTGTGTTTACACAGCAGGCAATTGTTTTTACTACATTATTGGTACTGTGGGGCACTGGGCATTGCTGGAGTTTGTGGGATAGGGCCAGAGCCCCTTGTCCCACTGTCCCCATAGAGCCTTGCCCCTGCTCTGTCTGCAGCACCTGGAAAGAGCTGGCTGCAGGCAAAGGGCTGTGCCTCCAGAGCGGGCTGCACCCTGTGCAAGGTGGGCAATGAGGCCGTGCCTCCCTATGAGGGGGCTCTTGCCCCACGTGGAAGAGCACTCTTCTCCCTCCTGGAGTTTCCCTTTGTATCCCCTTCCCCTCATAGGCGAGGGTTCATTTACATCAACACTTTGACGTTTGGGAAACATTTTTAAGACAAGTTCAATCATTACAGATGGCTGTGGGTCTCAACTCAGTAGTCTGTCCATCTTGAACAGGTCCCTTAACTCCCTGAATCTCACTTGTAAAATGAAATCACAGTTCTTACTCTCGAGGGTTACGATGAGGACCAAGGTTACGAAGAAAATGCTTTGCAAATTGACAAGTAAGACACTCACATAAGGCATTGGAAGATTTCTTCATTATTGCACTCACTCTTATTATGCTCTACTCACCTCCTGGCCAGCCTCAGTCATCCATAAGGACTGGGAAATTGGCACTACTATCTGGCCTTCACTTTGAGGTGCCCTGAGGTGGTTTAAAGACTCATAACAGCATAGAAGCCCACCTCCTAGATCCTAACCTCACCAAGATAGAACGGAGGTGGAATTTCTCCTCTCCCCATCTGCCATTCTCTTCTTCCCAGACTTAATTTAATCTTTTGTGAATTTTTCCCTTTGAAGGTTACCTCTCATGTTAATTTAAATTCCTTACGGAGAACAAGAAAGACTGGGCACACAGACGAATTTGTCCCCAATTCTATAGCATCCTAAATGCAGCCCTAGCTGTCCTTCCCTGAGGTCTTTGCATTTGAAGTAAATCTAGGATGCAAAGAAGTGAATACATAATGGTTGAATTTCTGATGACCGTAATATATTAAGAACTCAAGTGGAAGAGAACAGAGGCAATGTGTATTCAAATAATACTACATTGTGATCCATCTTTCCCACTTGGTAAAACTAATCCATTTTGGCAGTGCAGTATAAAAAAAATCAGTAAGAGCAGGTGGAGCCAAGATGGCGGCGTGAGTAGAGCAGCGGAAATCTCCTCCCAAAACAACATATATCTATGAAAATATAACAAAGACAACCCTTCCTAGAATAAAGACCAGAGGACACAGGACAATATCCAGACCACATCCGCACCTGAGAGAACCCACTGCCTCGCCAAGGGGGTAAGATACAAGCCCCGGCCCCGCGGGAGCCGAGCGCCCCTCCCCCCAGCTCCCGGCGGGAGAAGAGCAGGCAGAGCGGGAGGGAGACGGAGCCCAGGACTGCTGAACACCCAGCCCCAGCCATCCAGACCAGAGCACAGACACAGTGCATGCGTGGGGCCCTGGATACTAGGGAAACACAGCAGCAAGAACGGTGAGTGGGTGCCTGAGGCTGGCACCGGAGAATAAAGAAAAACGAGTGGCCATTTTAAATTTTTTTTTAATTTTTTAAAATTTTCTAAATTTTTTTTTTTTTTTTTTGTGGTGGTTGTTTTGTTTTGGCAGGTGCTTTGTGGAAGTCTTAAAGGGGCAGGGCAGGACACTTAATCCAGAGGTAGGGAATCCGGGGATCTCTGGGCACCCTAACCCCTGGGCTGCAGGGAGCAGGGAGGCCCCTTACGGAGATAAATAGCCTCCCAGCCGCTCCCCCTCCAACGCGACTCCACCATTTTGGAGCAGCTGCCCGAGCCAGGCCACGCCCACAGTAACAGCGGAGATAAACTCCATAGCAGCCGGGCAGGAAGCAGAAACCCTGTCTGCATGCAGCTGCCCAGCACAAGCCACTAGAGGTCGCTGTTCTCCCAGGAGAGGAGGGCCACAAACCAACAAGAAGGGAAGTTCTTCCAGATGTCACTCGTCTCAGCTCTGCAAACTATTCCTATCACCATGAAAAGACAAAATTACAGGCAAACCAAGATCACAGAGACACCAGAAAAGGAGACAGACCTAACCAGTCTTCCTGACAAAGAATTGAAGATAAAAATCATAAACATGCTGACAGAGATGCAGAAAAATACGCAAGAGAAATGGGATGAAGTCTGGAGGGAGATCACAGATGCCAGAAAGGAGATTACAGAAATGAAACAAACTCTGGAAGGATTTATAAGCAGAATGGATAATGCAAGAAGCCATTGATGGAATTGAAACCAGAGAACAGGAACGCATAGAAGCTGACATAGAGAGACAGAAAAGGATCTCCAGGAATGAAACAATATTAAGAGAACTGTGTGACCAATCATAAAAGGAACAATATCCGTATTATATGGGTACCAGAAGAAGAAGAGAGAGGAAAAGGGATGGAAAGTATCTTGGAAGAAATAATTGCTGAAAACCGCCCCAAACTGGGGGAGGAAATAATCGAACAGACCACGGAAATACACAGAACCCCCAACAGAAAGGATCCAAAGAGGACAACACCAAGACACATAATAATTAAAATGGCAAAGATCAAGGATAAGGAAAGAGTTTTAAAGGCAGCTAGAGAGAAAAAGGTCACCTATAAAGGAAAACCCATCAGGCTTACATCAGACTTCTTGACAGAAACCCTACAGGCCAGAAGAGAATGGCATGATATATTTAATGCAATGAAACAGAAGGGCCTTGAACCAAGGATACTGTATCCAGCACGACTATCATTTAAATATGATGGTGGGATTAAACAATTCTGAGACAAGCAAAAGCTGAGGGAATTTGCTTCCCACAAACCACCTCTACAGAACATCTTACAGGGACTGCTCTAGATGGGAGCACTCCTAGAAAGAGCACAGAACAAAACACCCAACATATGAAGAATGGAGGAGGAGGAATAAGAAGGGAGAGAAAGAAAGAATCTCCAGACAGTGTATATAACAGCTCAATAAGTGAGCTAAGTTAGGCAGTAAGATACTAAAGAGGCTAACCTTGAACCTTTGGTAACCACGAATTTAAAGCCTGCAATGGCAATAAGTACATATCTTTCAATAGTCACCCTAAATGTAAATGGACTGAATACACCAATCAAAAGACACACAGTAATAGAATGGATAAAAAAGCAAGACCCATCTATATGCTGCTTACAAGAAACTCACCTCAAACCCAAAGACATGCACAGACTAAAAGTCAAGGGATGGAAAAACATATTTCAGGCAAACAACAGAGAGAAGAAAGGAGGGGTTGCAGTACTAATATCAGACAAAATAGACTTCAAAACAAAGAAAGTAACAAGAGATAAGAAGGACACTACATAATGATAAAGGGCTCAGTCCAACAAGAGGACATAACCATTCTAAATATACATGCACCCAACACAGGAGCACCAGCATATGTGAAACAAATACTAACAGAACTAAAGGGGGAAATAGACTGCAATGCATTCATTCTAGGAGACTTCAACACACCACTCACCCCAAAGGACAGATCCACCGGGCAGAAAATAAGTAAGGACACGGAAGCACTGAACAACACAGTAGAGCAGATGGACCTAATAGACATCTATAGAACTCTACATCCCAAAGCAACAGGATATACATTCTTCTCAAGTGCACATGGAACATTCTCCAGAACAGACCACATACTAGGCCACAAAAAGAGCCTCAGCAAAATCCAAATATTGAAATTCTACCAACCAATTTTTCAGACCACAAAGGTATAAAACTAGAAGTAAATTCTACAAAGAAAACAAAAAGGCTCACAAACACATGGAGGCTTAACATGCTCCTACATAATCAATGGATCAATGAACAAATTAAAATAGAGATCAAGGAATATATAGGAACAAATGACAACAATAACACAAAGCCCCAACTTCTGTGGGACGCAGCGAAAGCAGTCTTAAGAGGAAAGTATATAGCGATCCGGGCACACTTGAAGAAGCAAGAACAATCCCAAATGAATAGTCTAACATCACAATTATTGAAATTGGAAAAGAAGAACAAATGAGGCCTAAAGTCAGCAGAAGGAGGGACATAATAAAGATAAGCGAAGAAATAAACAAAATTGAGAAGAATAAAACAATAGCAAAAATCAATGAAACCAAGAGCTGGTTCTTTGAGAAAATAAACAAAATAGATAAGCCTCTAGCCAAACTTATTAAGAGAAAAAGAGAATCAACACAAATCAACAGAATCAGAAATGAGAATGGAAAAATCACGACAGACTCCACAGAAATACAAAGAATTATTAAACACTACTACGAAAACCTATATGCCAATAAGCTGGAAAACCTAGAAGAAATGGACAACTTCCTAGAAAAATACAACCTTCCAAGACTGACCAAGGAAGAAACACAAAAGTTAAACAAACCAATTACGAGCAAAGAAATTGAAACGGTAATCAAAAAACTACCCAAGAACAAAACACCCAGGCCAGACGGATTTACCTCGGATTTTATCAGACACACAGAGAAGACATAATACCCATTCTCCTGAAAGTTTTCCAAAAAATAGAAGAGGAGGGAATACTCCCAAACTCATTCTATGAAGCCAACATCAACATAATACCAAAACCAGGCAAAGACCCCGCCAAAAAAGAAAATTACAGACCAATATCCCTGATGAATGTAGATGCAAAAATACTTAATAAAATATTAGCAAACCGAATTCAAAAGTATATCAAAAGGATCATACACCATGACCAAGTGGGATTCATTCCAGGGATGCAAGGATGGTACAACATTCAAAAATACATCAACATCATCCACCACATCAACAAAAAGAAAGACAAAAACCACATGATCATCTCCATAGATGCTGAAAAAGCATTTGACAAAGTTCAACATCCATTGATGATAAAAACCCTCAGCAAAATGGGAATAGAGGGCAAGTACCTCAACATAATAAAGGCCATATATCATAAACCCACAGCCAACATTATACTGAACAGCGAGAAGCTGAAAGCTTTTCCTCTGAGATTGGGAACTAGACAGGGATGCCCACTCTCCCCACTGCTATTTAACATAGTACTGGAGGTCCTAGCCACAGCAATCAGACAAAACAAAGAAATACAAAGAATCCAGATTGGTAAAGAAGAAGTTAAGCTGTACTATTTGCAGATGACATGATATTGTACATAAAAAACCCTAAAGACTGCACCCCAAAACTACTAGAACTGATATCGGAATACAGGAAAGTTGCAGGATACAAAATTAACACACAGAAATCTGTAGCTTTCCTATACACTAACAATGAACCAATAGAAAGAGAAATCAGGAAAAAAATTCCATTCACAATTGCATCAAAAAGAATAAAATACCTAGGAATAAATCTAACCAAAGAAGTGAATGACCTATACTCTGAAAACTACAAGTCTCTCTTAAGAGAAATTAAAGGGGACACTAACAAATGGAAACTCATCCCATGCTCGTGGCTAGGAAGAATTCATATCGTCAAAATGGCCATCCTGCCCAAAGCAATATACAGATTTGATGCAATCCCTATCAAATTACCAGCAACATTCTTCAATGAACTGGAACAAATAGTTCAAAAATTCATATGGAAAACCAAAGACCCTGAATAGCCAAAGCAATCCTGAGAAAGAAGAATAAAGTAGGGGGGATCTCACTCCCCAATTTCAAGCTCTACTATAAAGCCATAGTAATCAAGACAATTTGGTACTGGCACAAGAACAGAGCCACAGACCAGTGGAACAGACTAGAGACTCCAGACATTAACCCAAACATATATGGTCAATTAATATTTGATAAAGGAGCCATGGACATACAATGGCGAAATGACAGTCTCTTCAACAGGTGGTGCTGGCAAAACTGGACAGCTACATGGAGGAGAATGAAACTGGACCATTGTCTAACCCCATATACAAAAGTAAATTCGAAATGGATCAAAGACCTGAATGTAAGCCATGAAACCATTAAACTCTTGGAAGAAAACATAGGCAAAAACCTCTTACACATAAATATGAGTGACCTCTTCTTGAACATATCTCCCCGGGCAAAGAAAACAACAGCAAAAATGAACAAGTGGGATTATATTAAGCTGAACAGCTTCTGTGCAGCAAAAGACACCATCAATAGAACAAAAAGGAACCATACAGTATGGGAGAATATATTTGAAAATGACAGATCCGATAAAGGCTTGACGTCCAAAATATATAAAGAGCTCACACACATCAACAAACAAAAATCAAATAATCCAACTTAAAAATGGGCAGAGGAACTGAACAGACAGTTCTCCAAAAAAGAAATACAGATGGCCAACAGACACATGAAAAGATGCTCCACATCACTAATTATCAGAGAAATGCAAATTAAAACTACAATGAGGTATCACCTCACACCAGTAAGGATGGCTGCCATCCAAAAGACAAACAACAAATGTTGGCGAGGCTGTGGAGAAAGGGGTACTCTCCTACACTGCTGGTGGGAATGTAAACTAGTTCAACCATTGTGGAAAGCAGTATGGAGGTTCATCAAAATGCTCAAAACAGACTTACCATTTGACCCAGGAATTCCACTTCTAGGAATTTACCCTACGAACGCAGCAATCAAGTTTGAGAAAGACAGATGCACCCCTATATTTATCGCAGCACTATTTACAATAGCCAAGAATTGGGAGCTACCTAAATGTCCATCAGTAGATGAATAGATAAAGAAGATGTGGTACATATACACAATGGAATATTACTCAGCCATAAGAAAAGGGCAAATCCTACCATTTGCAGCAACGTGGATGGAGCTGGAGGGTATTATGCTCAGTGAAATAAGCCAAGCGGAGAAAGAGAAATACCAAATGATTTTACTCATCTGTGGATTATAAGAACAAAGGAAAAACTGAAGGAACAAAACAGCAGCGGAATCAAAGAACCCAAGAATGGACTAACAGGTACCAAAGGGAAAGGGACAGGGGAGGATGGGTGGGTAGGGAGGGATAAGGGGGGGAGGAAGAAGGGGGGTATTAAGATCAGCATGCATGGGGGGGTGGGAGAAAGGGGAGGGCTGTACAACACAGAGAAGACAAGTAGTGATTCTACAGCATTTAGCTATGCTGATGGACAGTGACTGTAAAGGGGTTTATAGCGGGGACCTGGTATACGGGAGAGCCTAGTAAACATAATATTCTTCTTGTAAGTGTAGATTAAAGATAACAGAAAAAACAAAAAAAAAGAAAGAAAGGGGGATTACTCCATGATAGGATAAAACTAACTGTAAATCAACGATTAATGCATGCTTTAAATATCCTTAACTTTGATCACTTAAAGGGTGTCAAATGATCGGCTATGGAGGTACACTTTTCTGATAATATTCTTTTCTCTTAAAAAAAAAAAAAGGCAGTTCCTGTGTGGTGACCGCCAATGAGTTCTACACAATGATATAATATAAAGGGCAGATCAAAGTGTGGGCAAAGGGTCTGTTTGTATTTATACAGAGGATCAAAGCCTAATTTGGCTACACAGAAAATGAACTAAGATACGATATGAAGAAGAACTTCCAACATCAGCTCTCTCTGTAAGAGTCATACCAGAAGATGATCATCAAAAAACCTCAACAAAGATCCAGGTGATGCTGCAGTTGTAGCTGCATTCTTCCCACTGGTTCCTGGACTTGCCATTGAATGAAGAAAGATATATCTAAGCTGGCCTGTGCATACAGTAAAACAACAGATTTGACTGGATCTACATTGTTGGAACTCAACCAAGAATTAGGAGAAGTGCAAGTTGTAGCGCTCCAAAATCTTACAACTACAGACTATCTACTGTTAAAAGAACATATGGGATGTGAACAGTTCCCAGGAATGGGCTGTTTTGTCTGATTTCTCTCAGACTGTTCAGGTACAGTTGGACAATATCCATCATATCATAGACAAATTTTCACAAATGCCTAAGGTGCCTAACTGGTTTTCTTGGTTTCACTGGAGATGGCTGGTAATTATAGGTCTGCTTTGGTTATGTAACTGTACTCCTATTATGTTAATGAGTGTGCACAATTTAATTAGTAGTTTAAAACCTATACATGCTTAAGTTACTCTACAAGAAGATATGTCAAAGAAATAATCAATCTTCCCATGTTTTCTTCCATCTGCTACCTCTATAGCTTTTCTTCTTCCTTCCTAATTACAACCCTTAAATAGAATTCGTGCCTCATATCGAATTTACCGAGTATCATAATTCCTCCAAGTGGTAAAGATACCTCAAGACAAATGCTGGGCATAGAAGCCACAGGGCATAAATCTGCAAAGAAGTAAAAAGCTAACCTTTTCAAATAATATGGCTTCTCTCTCACTTACCAACTTTACATTTCCCTGTATGGCCCCGGAAGATGACTGGTTAGCCAGAGACGGGTAAGATTCCTCAAGGGAGGAACAACCTAAGACAGGCACAGTCGCAGGGGGGCCATCAGGTGAGAAATTTGGGATCAACAGAGGTGAGGCTTAGAACCTCTCCCCCACTGTTTTGAGAGAAATCTGCATCCGTGGATGTTTTATTGCCCGTGTCTAGCTTGGATTAACACATAGTCTACAGGCACACACCTGATCATCTACATTTGCTCTCTTACAACACTAAACTATGCTTTCTACCTTTACCTTACATCTACCTACCACTTCAGCATTTTATTAAAAATAATAACAATAATAATAAAGGGAGAAATGTGGGATCCACATATAAATCAAGTATAAAAATCAAACGAATCTTCATATTTGACCTGATTGTTTATAGTTCATAATGCGTGATCAAAACCGAAAGTTTCTGTGATGACTGCCCTTTCACCATGTAAGAACTTATTCACTATGTAAGAATTTTTTCACCATGTAAGAACTTGCTCGTTATGCTTCAGAATATTGGAGACTGATGAGAATTAGGCTTGGGGTGGATTAATGATTGTGCATTGAGCATTGACTCCCCTGTACAGAATTCTATTGTTGTTAACAACCATTTGATCAATAAATATGAGAGATGCCCTCTCAAAAAAAAAAAAATCAGTAAGAGGAAAAGCACTTAAAAAGCCAGGGTAGTTAGATTGAAGATGGAACTGGTTAAAGAGGAACACAGACTCTGAGTTAGTTAATAAAGATAGAGAAAAATAGTTGCGGCTCTGCCCTGTGCTGTGGTCCAGGTGTGAGTCCTAGCGGAGCACGTCATGGAGCAGAAGGCAGGGTGGGAATTCCCCTCCAGGACATGTGGGAGCCAAGGGCCAATGACTACTGATTCTCATTTCAAATTTTCGGCAGACCCTGTATGTGTTTTTCCTTCTGGGAGTGAGATATTACAACCAGGGATCTGTGACTGATATTGAGCTGAATTTGCTGTGGCTGATGTTTTTGTGTTCATGGTAAAGTGATTAGCCTTTGCTTCCCCCTCATCCACTCCTTTTAATTCAAATTCAGCAACCTCATTCTGGGGCTCATTTCTATGCCTCATTTTAACCATGCCAAGTCATTGTACCCCGTCTCCTCCTCCCTTCTCTTTCCCCTTCTTTCTCACCATGGCAGGGAAAGAGCGTGTGGTCTTCCTACTCCTCCCTCATGTGCTAGGCCCAGGGCTTTTGGGGTCAGAGGCTTTAAAAGAAACCAAAAGACCCCTGTGGATCTATAACCATCTGCTATACTTCATGTAGTCACACAGAATGAAGCCTGGGACAATTTCTAGCCACATAATGTAGAGACAGAAAAGTCAAGAAGCAGCAGCCGGTAAACATTTTGGGGTCAGCTCTGAAAGGTTCAGCTTAACTGCCTGCTGTGATCACAGCGCGTTTTCCTTGATGCTACCTTTCTCCACAGGTGGACTATCATCTCTGAATGCTTCTAAGGAATGGAAGCTCGTTTCTTAAGAGGAAGCAGATGGTTGGTTTGAGGAAACGTCTGGCCCAGCAGGAGAAACACATTCTGCAGTTGCCCTGATGGTGAAGCAAGCGGTTAAAACCGACTCTACTGACACCTGGTGGTCAGCAGGGTAGCTTCCCCGCCCAAAAGAAACGAAGTGTGAGAGGGGTGTGTGTGTGTGTGTGTGTGTGTGTGTGTGTGTGTGAAGACCTGGAAATGCATCCATCATGTCAAGGGAATTAAAGTACTCCTGAAGAATGAGGGGACCAGGCAGAACCACCAGATGCCTGAATATATAATCATAGTGAGATGACTCACCAAGACACATGAGCTTGAAAACAACAAACGAGAATGTAAAAATAAAACATTAAGACTGAAGTAAAGGATTATTATTATTATTTTTTATTAAGGTATGATTGATGTACACTCTTATGAAGGTTTCACATGAAAAAACAAGGTGGTTACTACATTTACTCATATTATCAAGTCCCCACCCATACCCCAATGCAGTCAGTGTCCATCAGTGCAGCAAGATGCCACAGATGCACTATGTCCCTTCTCTGTGCTACACTGTTCTCCCCGTGATCCCCCACACCATGTGTACTAAACATAATACCCCTCAATCCCCTTCTCCCTCTTTCCCCACCCGTCCTCCGCCACCCCTCCCCTTTGATAACCACTAGTTCATTCTTGGAGTCTCTGAGTCTGCTGCTATTTTGTTTCTTCAGTTTTGCTTCATTGTTATACTCCACAAATGAGGGAAATCATTTGGCATTTGTCTTTCTCTGCCTGGCTTATTTCACTGAGCATAATATCCTCCAGCTCCATCCATGTTGTTGCAAATGATAGGATTTGCTTCTTTCTTATGACTGAATAGTATTCCATTGTATATATGTACCACTTCTTCTTTATTCATTCATCTACTGATGGACACTTAGGTTCCTTCCTTATCTTGGTCATTGTAAAAAGTGCTGTGATAAAAAAGTGCTTGGCCTCATAGAATGAGTTTGGAAGTATTCCCTTTGAATCTGGGAAGTTGAATTCTTTGGGTGAATTCCAAGGAGTGGGATTCCTGGGTCAAATAGTATTTCTATTTTTAGTTTTTTGAGGAACCTCCATATTGCTTTCCACAATGGCTGAACCAGCTTACATTCTCACCAGCAGTGTAGGAGGGTTCCCCTTTCTCCACATCTTTGCCAGCATTTGTGGTTCTTAGTCTTTTCAATGCTGGCCATCCTTACTGGTGTGAGGTGATATCTCATTGTGGTTTTGATTTGCATTTCCCTGATGATTAGTGATGTGGAGCATCTTTTCATGTGTCTGTTGGTCATCTGAATTTCTTCGTTGGAGAAGTGTCTGTTCATATACTCTGCCCATTTTTTAACTGGGTTATTTGCTTCTTGGGTGTTGAGGCATGTGAGTTCTTTATATATTTTGGATGTTAAACCCTTGTTGGATATGTCATTTACAAATATATTCGCTCATACTGTAGGATGCCCTTTTGTTCTGCTGATGGTGTCCCTTGCTATACAGAAGCTTTTTAGCAATGGTGTAGTCCCATTTGTTCATTTTTTATTTTGTTTCCCTTGCCCGAGGAACTGCATTCAGGAAAAAGTTTTTCATGCTTATATTCAAGAGATTTTTGCCTATGTTGTATTCTAAGAGTTTTATGGTTTCTTGACTTCTATTCAAGTCTCTAATCCATTTCAAGTTTACTTTTGTGTATGGGGTTAAACAATAATCCAGTTTCATTCTCTTGCATGTAGCTGTCCAGTTTTGCCAACACCAGTTGTTGAAGAGGCTGTCATTTCCCCATTGTATATCCATGGTTCCTTTATCATGTATTAATTGATCATATATGGTTGAGTTTATATCAGGGCCCTCTAGTCTGTTCTGTTGGTCTATGGGTCTGTTCTTGTGCCAGTACCAAATTGTCTTAATTACTGTGGCTTCGTAGTAGAGCTTGAAGTTGGGGAGTGTAATGCCCCCAGTTTTATTCTTTCTTCTCAGAATTGCTTTGGCTATTCAAGGTCTTTTGGGGTTCTATATTAATTTTAGATGATTTTCTCTAGTTCATTGAAGAATGCTGTTGGTATTTTGATAGGAATTGCATTGAATCTGTAGATTGCTTTCGGCAGGATGGCCATTTTGACAATATTAATTCTTCCTATCCATGAGCATGGGATGAGTTTCCATTTATTTGTATCTTCTTTAATTTCTCTTAAGAGTGTCTTAAAGTTTTCAGAGTATAGGTCTTTCACTTCCTTGGTTAGGTTGATTCCTAGGTATTTTATTCTTTTTGATGTAACTGTGAATAGAATTGTTTTCCTGATTTCTCTGTCTGCTAGTTCATTGTTAGTGTATAGGAATGCCACAGATTTCTGTGTATTAATTTTGTATCCTGCAACTTTGCTGAATTCAGATATTAGATCCAGTAGTTTTGGAGGGAATTCTTTAGGGGTTTTATGTACAATATCATGTCATCTGCAAACAGGGACAGTTTAACTTCTTCCTTGCCAATCTGGATGTCTTTTATTTCTTTGTGTTGTCTCATTGCTGTGGCTAGGACCTCCAGTACTATGTTGAATAGAAGTGGGGAAAGTGGGCATCCTTGTCTTGTTCCCATTCTTAAAGTAAAAGCTTTCAGCTTCTCACTGTTAAGTATGATGTTGGCTGTGGGTTTGTCATATATGGCCTTTATTATGTTGAGGTACTTGCCCTCTATACCCATTTTGTTGAGAGTTTTTATCATGAATGGATGTTGAATTTTGTCAAATGCTTTTTCAGCATCTATGGAGACGATCATGTAGTTTTTGTCCTTCTTTGTGTTGATGTGGTGGATGATGTTGATGGATTGTCAAATGTTGTACCATCCTTGCATCCCTAGAATAAATCCTACTTGACCATGATGGATGATCTTTTTGATGTATTTTTGAATTCGGTTTGCTAATATTTTGTTGAGTAGTTTTGCATCTATGTTCATCAGGGATATTGGTCTGTAATTTTTCTTTTTTGTGGTGTCTTTGCCTTGTTTTGGTATTAGAGTGATGCTGGCCTCATAGAATGAGTTTGGAAGTATTCCCTCTTCTACTATTGTGAAAACTTTAATGAGGATGGGTATTAGGTCTTCATTAAATGTTTGATAAAATTCAGCGGTGAAGCCATCTGGTCCAGGGGTTTTGTTCTTAGGTAGTTTTTTGATTACCAGTTCAATTTCATTGCTGGTTATTGGTCTGTTCAGATTTTCTGTTTCTTACTGGGTCAGCCTTGGAAGGCTGTATTTTTCTAGAAAGTTGTCCATTTCTTCTAGGTTATCCAGTTTGTTAGCATATTATTTTTCATAGTATTCTGTAATAATTCTTTGTATTTCTGTGGTGTCTGTAGTGATTTTTCCTTTCTCATTTCTGATTCTGTTTATGTGTACACACTCTCTTTTTTTCTTGATAAGTCTGGCTAGGGGTTTTTCTATTTTGTTTATTTTCTCGAAAAACCAGCTCTTGCCTTCATTGATTCTTTCTATTGTTTTATTCTTCTTGATTTTATTTATTTCTGCTCTAATCTTTATTATGTCCCTCCTTCTGTTGACTTTGGGTCTTGTTTGTTCTTCTTTTTCTAGTTTCTTTAATTGTGAGTTTAGACTGCTTATATGGGACTGTTCTTCTTTCCTAAGGTAGGCCTGTATTGCAATAAACTTTCCTCTTAGCACGGCCTTGGCTGCGTTCCACAGATTTTGCAGTGTTGAATTGTTGTCATTTGTCTCCATATATTGATTGATCTCTGTTTCCATTTGGTCATTGATCCATTGGTTATTTAGGAGTATGTTGTGAAGCCTCCATGTGTTTGTGGGATTTTTCATTTTCTTTGCATAATTTATTTCTAGTTTCATACCTTTGTGATCTAAGAAGTTGGTTCGTACAATTTCAATTTTTTGAATTTACTGAGGCTCTGTTTGTGGCCCAGTGTATGATCTATTCTTGAAAATGTTCCATGTGTACTTGAGAAGAATGTGTATTCTGCTGCTTTTGGGTGCAGAGTTGTGTAGATGTCTGTTAGGTCCATCTGTTCTAATGTGTTGTTCAGTGCCTCTGTGTCCTTACTTATTTTCTGTCTGGTTGATCTGTCCTTCAGAGTGAGTGGAGTGTTGAAGTTTCCTAAAATGAATGCATTGCATTCTATTTCCTCCTTTAATTCTGTTAGTATTTGTTTCACATATGTAGGTGCTTCTGTGCTGGGAGCATAGGTACTTATAATGGTTATATATTCTTGTTGGATTGACCCCTTTATCATTAAGTAATGTCTGTCTTTGTCTCTTGTGACTTTCTTTGTTTTGAAGTCTATTTTTTCTGATATAAGTACTTCAACTCCTGCTTTTTTCTCTCTATTAGTTGCATGAAATATCTTTTTCCATCCCTTCACTTTTAGTCTGTTTATGTCTTTGGGTTTAAAGTGAGTCTTTTGTAGGCAGCATACAGATGGGTCTTGTTTTTTTTATCTATTCAGTGACTGTATTCTTTTAATTGGTGCATTCCGTCCATTTACATTTAGGGTGATTATTGATAGGTATGTATTTATTGCCACTGCAGACTTTAGATTCATGGTTACCAAAGGTTCAAGGTTAACTTCCTTACTATCTAAGAGTCTAACTTAACTCACTTAATATGCTATTACAAACACAATCTAAAGGTTCTTTTCTTTTTCTCCTCCTTTTTCTTCCTCCTCCATTCTTTATATATTAGGTATCATATTCTATACTCCTTGTCTATCCCTTGATTGACTTTGGGGATAGTTAATTTAATTTTTAATTTGCTTAGTAATTAGCTGTTCTACTTTCTTTACTGTGGTTTTATTACCTCTGGTGACAGCTATTAAACCTTAGGAACACTTCCATCTATTGCAGTCCCTCCAAAATACACAGTAGAGATGGTTTGTGGGAGGTAAATTCTCTCAGCTTTTGCTTATCTGGAAATTGTTTAATCCCTTCTTCAAATATAAATGATAATCTTGCCAAATAAAGTAATTTGGTTGCAGGCCCTTCTGCTTCATGGCATTAAATGCATCATGCCACTCCCTTCTGGCCTGTAAGGTTTCTGCTAAGAAGTCTGATGTTAGCCTGATGGGCTTTCCTTTGTATGTGATCTTATTTCTCTCTCTGGCTGCTTTTAACAGTCTGTCCTTATCCTTGATCCTTGCATTTAATTACTATATGTCTTGGTGTTGTCTTCCTTGGGTCCCTTGTGTTGGGAGATCTGTGGAGCTCCATGGTCTGAGAGACTATCTCCTTCCCCAGATTGGTGAAGTTTTCAGCAATTACCTCCTCAAAGACACTTTCTATCCCTTTCTCTCTCTCTTCTTCTTCTGGTACCCCTATAATGCAAATATTGTTCTGTTTGGATTGGTCACACAGTTCTCTCAATATTCTTTCATTCTTAGAGATCCTTTTGTCTCTCTGTGCCTCAGCTTCTTTGTATTCCTCTTCTCTAGTTTCTATTTCACTTATCGTCTCCTCCACCGTATCCAATCTGCTTTTAATACCCTACATTGTACTCTTGAATGATTGGATCTCTGACCGTAATTCATTCCTGAGTTCTTGAATATCTTTCCATACCTCCATTAGCATGTTAATGATTTTTATTTTGAATTCCCTTTCAGGAAGAGTCATGAGGTCCATGTTATCTTTCTCAGGGGTTATGTTAATTTTACTCTGTACCAGGTTCCTTTGTTTCATATTTGTGTATGTCGCTCTCTAGTGTCCAGAAGCTCTACTTTCTGGAGCTGCTCAGCCCCTGATGCAATGTCAGGGGTTGCAGGGGAGTGGAATTGGTGCCCAGGGGGAGGAAAGAGCTGTTTTCTGCTTCCCGGCTGCTGTGCCTGTCTCCACTGCCTGAACCAGTGGGCCCAGCACACAGGTATAAGCTTTTGTCCCAGAGCAGCTGGATATGGATCCCTGCTTTCCACAAGCAGCTGGAATCTCAGTCTCTCCAGGAGTTCTGCCTGTCTTAGCTTTCCAACCCCATAGTCATGAGAGTATGCTGAAAGCACCATGAAATGTAGGTTTGTGCTCCCAGAGCAGATCTCCGGAGTTAGGTATTCAGCAGTCCTAGGCCTCCACTCCCTCCCTGCTCAGTTTCTCTTCCACCCACCAGTGAGCTGGGGTGGGGGAAGGGCTTGGGTCTCCCCAGGCCACAGCTTTGGTACATTACCCTGTTCCATGAGGTCTGCTCTTTTCTCCAGGTGTATGCAGTCTGGCGCAGTCCTCTTTCCTGCTGCTCTCTCAGGATTAGTTGTATTAATTATATTTTCGTATTATATGTGGTTTTAGGAAAAAGCCTCTGTCTCACCTCTCACGCCACCATTTTTAATCCTGAAGCAAAGGATTCTTACTGATTTTTCAGAAATGATGATGGAAAGACAACAGCGACAAACAGTGACAAATTTCCTTCTGCCCAGCCCTGGTAGCTTCATAATGGGGTCTACTAGGTGACCACTGCACAGAGGTGACATCTACATCCAGGGAGAACGTGTTACCTCCACTGAGCATGTGCTCTGCTGCCTCTGAGATCTGCAGTGAGCAGCTTGCAAATTTGTAACCCTTAGGATAATAAGAATACTCTCCTAAGGTGGTATTATGAAGACTATTTTTCCTCTAAAAATTCCTTGAAGATGAAAATATAGTTATAATTATTTCTACTTAAGTGCCAAATGCTGAGAGGCAGTGGAGAACTGCATTGCAAAGTTCCTACAGAAACACACTTCATAAAGTTTACAGGGTCCATTTTCCCTTTAGGTAGGTTCTTATTTGACCCTGCCTGATGAAGGTCCTTTGGGCTAACCTTACTCGAACTTCAGTGGCTTCTGGTGAGGTATTGTGCGCATACTACAGTGTACACACAGCCTGGGGTTTGTCTCTGAACAACCTGTTTTAAGGGTGATTTTTAGGAAAGCACCAGAGCAATTATTAGTTCAAATTCATAAGACTTAATCCACTATATTTAAGTCACGAAGAAAAAAGCTGGGACATTAAATGAGAATGTAGGTTATTATTTTTTTAAAAAACTCACATGAACCTTGTTAAGGGTTGAATCAGGAAGCTGGGATGGGTAGCTCCAGATAGGAAGGTAATAAAGAAAAGAAATCCTTAAAAGAGTCCATTAGTTACAGTTTTCTTACAGTTTTTTATACTGACATCTAAGTTAAATTTTGACCATATATTTCCTTAAACATGTAGGCTCAAATGTATGAATCTGACCAGAAAGTGTACAGTCAAAATATACCTCCTTCTAGGGTCAGTGATTCTAGGACACAGAGATTCCCAGTTTTGTCAGTTCATGACACCCTTTATGTTCTACTAATTTCTTTGCAGTGACCCCTGGTCAAAAGAAATACTTAAACTTTCTATTTGTTAAGTACTTAGGTCCAAATAGCCTAATAGTAATATTTGCACAGTTCCTCACATTTGTTGCCATGTTTCCCTCAAGAGCTAAAGACATTCCATTACGTTCCTCTGGGTTTGCTGTGGCATCTCCCGGGTGCCTTGGTACAGAGTTTGGGAACCATGGCTGACAGTTTTGGGAGTCCATGAGGATTTCAAAAATGTGGTTCACGTGATCTCTTTTCAACCCTTACTCTTTGTGAAGCCATGGCCACATGCTTTGTCCTTTCAGTCTCACACTGCTGAGGGAAGCCACCTGGCCTAATGCTGGGGAGTCAAGGATAAAGGAATAACACACAGTGAGGCTTTTGGTGGATCTAAACCGGTCTTGGGAACAGGTAAGATTTGACCATCATTCAGTAGTGCTTTCCTAAGCCACTACAGGTTGTGATGGAGTCTCAAAAGAGTAAGAGAAGATGGCCCTTGCATCATCTGAGAAGAGGGATACAGTAAGTCACACTATTGCTGGGAATTACAGGGATGCCAGAGGTAGCCAAGAAGTTGGTCCAGTACTAAGTTCCTATATGAAAACTCTGACAAATAAGCATGAGATGCTAAACATGCCAGAATACTTGGGGCAGAAGCTCAACAGATCTTATAAATGGCAGGTTGCCTGCTTTTCCCTCCCATCGTGTTTCTGACTTACATGTAGCAATGAAGCTGCCTATAACTAAAAGAGCGGTTGTCAAATATTGGCAAGCACCTGGAGGGCTTGCTAAAACAGATCGCCGGGCTCCACCCCTGAGTTTCTGATTCGGCCACTCTGGAGGGGTGAGTCTGAGAGTCTGAATCTTTAACAACTTCCCAGGTGATCTGACGATACCTTTCAGGCGTTCCACTTTGGGGGCCACCAGCCTAAACTGTTTGGGAACACATAGGCAAAGCTGAGGCTCCATCTTGGTAGGCTGCCCTTGGTGCTGGGCAGGCACCCCTTCTCCATTCCTGACCAGCACCGGCAGCCTTATCTAGAGGGGAGCCAGTGGGAAGGTGCTTACCAAGGCGCCCGGCTCTGAGGGCCATGTGCATTTTAAGTGAGCACCCTTGAATTGGAGACACTCAGGTCTGTCAGTGACAAATCAACAGGAAGACACTACATGTGATAGCTCTGCGTTTTCAAGGAGGTCGGCTTTGTACTCTGCTTACTTGTAAGTATGGTGCACGACCATGGAGACTGCAGAAGTGCTTCTTAATCGCAAGGTGGGAGTTCATAGCATAATCAGCTGAGAAGCCTTGCTCACCATCTCCAGGCTGGGCCTAGCCAGGACTAACTAGAAAAGGCTTTTCTGCTGATTCTTTTGAGAACTGCTCATGAGAGAAGTGCCTGAGTATGAGCATGAGTGTGGTGACCCCACTGTCACCCTCTTAGCCCTGTCACCTGCTGCCAGGAGCCTACAAGCCCGCTCATTGACCTGAAGCCACCGGGCACACCCCTGCTGTATTATGTCCTGCTTGACTTCCACAGGCCTGCAGAGATCTCTCTACCCCTGCCTCTTGCCACCCTGCCTTGGGTGGTGGCAACAGCATGGCATTGAAGTTTATCTAAAGCACACTGCTGATTAAAACCATTAGCTATGCACTGAAGAGCGCATTTAAAACGTGGTGCTTGCTACAGTACTAATAGAACAACTGCATCTTACCGGTGGACTTGTGCCCTCAACCTACACTCACCCTCCTCTCTCCTGCCCCATGTACTTATTCCCTTAGCACACGTTCCCAGTATCTCCCCACTTCCCTGTCCATTGCCACAGATGAGACCACTCTCCTTCCTTCCCCCCGAGCTGGCCCAGGGATTTGCACAGAGCAGGCACTTTCACAGACATTTTTTAGTTTCTGAAGCTAGGGCAACTCTACTTCCTGATGGTGGGAGCCAATGAACACTCCCTTGGCGTGCCACCCTGGAGCAGTTGCCAACACTGCATCTAGATCATTGCCCGTTTCTTATGGGCTGTATTTTCCATATTTACAAATCAGCTTCCCCTAAGTCCTTTCCAAGTTTTTTACATTCCTTTTAGCTCAGGGAGCCAAAAACAAGATGCTGTGTTTTAGCCAGTGTCTGTTTCCTGCTGGGAGGGAAGGGCATTTTTGCATGATTCTTAAATTCCACACTCCCAGCATCCTGATTATTTCCCAAACAATGGAATGAGATTGCTGATTCATGTTCAGCTCACGGCTCCAAGCATCTTTTCTTCCTGCTATACTCATGCCGATGCAACATAATAACGTTCTATTCATCTGTCTGAATTAGCAATGCCAGAGGCTCAGATATGCAACCAAAGGGTCTCCCTTCCCTTTTGGCTTATTTAAAGGCTTCCCACAAATAACACATTTCGAAATACTATACGGCATTCACTTTGAGCCATTTGGACCTAGCAAGGATGGTTAGCCATTACCTCTTTATCAGTGGCTCCTTGCACAAGGCCTGGCACACTGTAACTAATTCTCAAACTACGCTTGTTAAATGAATCGCCCACTTCCTGATGTTCAATCCTTATCCTTCTATTCTGCCCTGATAATTACCACAAGCCCACTGACAGCTGAAGAGAGAAACCCTGGCTCTCAAAGCCAGGCTTGTGTTTAGATCCTGTCAGAGAATGGGATTGATCTCCTCAAGGTCTGATGGTCCAGGTGGGCCCTGTCTAGCCCTGTACTGGTTTGCACATTGCTGTGCCAGTTCTGGCCCTGCTATTGCAGCAAGAGCTCAGGTCACCTCTCAGCACAGCTTTGCCAATAGCCATGGGGTCAGCTGTGGGTTTCTGTTTCCCAGGTACCAAGTCAAGCTGGTGGGACTGCTTAGCACTTGTAGAACTCTAACGGTTAACCTTGATTCGAGCTGTACATCAAATCACCTGGGTGGCTTTGCAAAGTGCCAGTGCTCAGGATGCCTCCCAATTCATCTTTGATAACTCGGGCCTCAGTTTTGTAAAGCTGCCTGGGTGACAGCGATGTGCAGCCAAGGCTGAGAACTGCTGCCCTACAGCGGCCTCGACAACAGTTTCCGAGAGGCCTCCCTACCCAACTCTCGCTCCCTTCGACTCTTTCCTTAACACGGCAGTCAGACTGGTCCTTTGAGAATCCAATGCAGCTCATCTGCCTCTGATCAAAACCCCACCATGGCACCCATGATCTGCCCTACTTACCATCTGTCTGGTCTCCTACTTGTCTCCATATTTCAGCTTTCCCAACTCCCCTGCTGCTCCTCGAATGTGTCATCTGTGTCCCACCAGAGAGCCTCTTCCCAGGCGATCATTCCTCGGCCTGAGATGCTTATCCCGGGACGCCTGCTTGGTCCCTCCTCCGCCTCCACTAAGTTTTACACACCTCATCTTCTCAGAGACGCCTATCCTGATCGCGCCAGCCCCTTCCCAACACCTCCTGCTCGGCCCCACCCTTCCTTTCCCCACAGGATGGAGCACCTTTGAACGCGCTGCTCAGTTTACTTCTATTCTTGTTGCCCTTGTTGCTGATTGTTTTGCCTTCCTCGGCTAGGAGGTCGGCTCCGTGAGGCTGGGGGTCCTGGTCCTGTTCACAGATGACCCCCAGTAGGAGGGTCCTTGTGATATGAAGAACAACGGTCCTGTCTGTGGGTGGTGATGACAGACAGAGGCTGAATGGAGGAGGGAGACTCAGGGATGCCTGAAGAAAATGAATTTTCTTAAAAATGACAGAATTTGAGGAAACACTTATCATTTGATTCTAATTATAAGCTAAGGGAAGGGATTGCCAAGCAATGTCTTAAAAACTGGCTAAAAATGATTAAAAAAAAAAATCACCCAGAGAGAACATGAATGCATGGTTACCTAGGGCTGGGCAGTGGGGGTGGGTGGCAGAGGCCAGGGATTGACTGCCCATGGCCACAGGGCTCCTTTGTTGGGGGGAAGAGCGTGGTGCAGGGTGAGATCATGGTGACACTGCACAACTGTAAAAATACTAAAATCCACTGAATTGTACATTTCAGTGAGTGAACTTGGTTGTGTAAATTATGTCTCAAAAAAATTGACAAAAATGGACACCCAACTGAAGCTTCATTCAGAGTGTTAAATCTAAAACTGAAGACGAAACATAGGCTACTATTGGTTCTTATCAGCCATACAGATTTTCTCTGGCTTGGTTTGGAAACAGAGGTGGGAGCATTTTCCTTAGCCCTTATTTGCTGCCAGAGATAGCTATTTGCCTATATCTCTCTATACTTTAGGTATATATAAAGAAATGTACTTTAATTTTTGGTCAAATCTTATCTCAAGTGTAATTTATTTGGGCTAAATGGTTTTCCCTTAACAACCTCCCTAAATTATGTCTTTTTTGGGACTAGCAGCTTTGGAAAGCAAGCAGACACTTCGGTGAAACTGAGCTTTGTATTAATTTGACAATTTTGAACTAAAAATGCCAAGAAAAACTCCAGCCCTGTTGACATTTACCATCTACTGATGGCCAATCGTCCCACACATCACAGAGTTCAATTTGTCTGCAGCTCTGAGCTGAGAAAGTGCTGGACCAGCAGCCCCGTGGGCCTTCCTTCAACTCGCTGATGTTATGGTTATCTAGTAACACATATGGGACAATAACAACATGGTATGATTAAAATGATGGGTAGCAACAGTTCTTTGAGAACCATTCTCCCTTCCCTGGGAGCTCAAAAGCACAACCTATAAGGGGAAAACCTTCCTTCTGCTCTTCCCCTCATTTTTCTGCTCATAGTCTTGACATATTCTTGCCCGAGTACAGAGGGTCTGGTTGACCTAAGGTCAGGAGGCGACCCAGAGTCCTGGCTTCAACATCCTCACCAGGGAATCCCTAAATGTGGCAATGCTGTGACACAGGCTGACTCTTGGGGCCTGCTGTGTCTCCAGAGAGTTCCTGAGGAAGACAGACTCTGTGTCATCAGGAACCAGACCTCTTGAAGAAAGAAGGCACTTAGAGCTGTTTTCTGCTCACTGATGAAACAGAGGGTTAGGGGGACACAGATGCTTGCCCTTTATCCTGTGGCTGGTGAGAGGAGGAGGTGGAATGCCAACCCAGAGCCAGGGTTCTAATGGCTGAGACAGACTGCTTCTCACCCACCACGTGTGTGCACACCACTCAGCCGGGTGCTGTGCTGGGCACAAAGACGACTAAGCCCTGTGCCTTCCCCTCTGCGAGCACTGCCTGGCAGAGCTGGCAGAGCACACACGGACAGGCCTAACTGGAGGAGGTTGTCTTGGTTCTCTATCAGAGTGCCATGGAAGTGTGTGGGAGGAAAGGGAACTAAAAAACCCCACTCTGCTGAACACAGATGCTGTTGCAGAGGGGGCACGCCAGACTTCCTGGTCAAGACCGGAGGGTCTGTCAGAATGTGGGTTGTGCAAAGTGTAAGGGATTGGGCTGAACTCATCCTGACCATGCAGTCAGATGCTTGGACAGAATATCCACGTCAGTTAGTTGTAATATCATTTGCACGTTTGTATTAAATGAAGAAAATGGTATGTCCCTTACAGAGATGTTAGGAGGATTACATGAGTTCAGACAAGGAACATGCTTAGGATGGTGCCCTGTGCATAGTAAGTGCTCAATAAATGTGAGATGTCATCGGTGTGCCTTGGGAATCATGGATTCTGAAGAGTCGAGTACTGGCTGCTAGAGACTTAATCTCATAGGGTCCTGGCTATTTTGTTGCACAAAGAGAACAGCTGGCATCTGAAGCTGTCTTCTCTTCAAGGGGTAGCTAAGTTGCAAGAGGGGATGAAAGCAGAGTGCTCATCCAGTGTCAGTGCTCTCTGGTGGGGAGGTGGTTTCTTCTTGTATGGTCGTAGTTTATAAAAGAGCACAGTATTAGACGTACCATTTGTCAGGGTACAACTAATTTTTACAAAGTAATTGGTAACATTAGGAAAGCACAGATTTCCATCCCGTAGCACAATGCTGTGTACAATTTCCAGAGAAAGGGAAATCAGCCAGTTTCTAAAATACCAAAGAAATAATGTGTATCCCACTTGAAATGTAGGAGTGTGTACCCAGAGCCACCTCTTCTGAGCACCAAGGCAAAAGCCAACCAGATCAAGCATGGTCCTTGGCTCTGTAGTAAAATCTACAAGAAATCTAAAGAGTTTCTATTTGTGTGTTCAGTGAAATTAGATTAAAAAAAAGATAATGATACTTATGTTAAGATGATAATATGTTAATCACAATCTTGCACATGTGTATATGTAAACACACTTTTTACACATGTGTATATGGTTCCCCCAAAATAAGGATAATAATGGTAATGATAAGGCAGTAATAATAATGGCACTAACTTTATAGAGGGCTTACTATGCACTCGTCATTCTGCTAACTGCCCTACATATACTGTCTCCTTTATTATTGTCAGCACCCTCTGAACTAGGTGGTACCATTCTTGTTTTATAGACAGGGGGCTCCCTTGCCCAAGGTTGCAACAGTTTTTAAGTGGTAGAGTCAGGAACTGAACCCAGGTCTGGTGGACCCAGACTTTATTCTCTGAACCACCATACTTGCCTGCCTTTTGCAATAATAATAATAGTTACACACACTTAGAGTGCCTTTTTACATAGGTTATTTCATTCGATGCTCACAACCTCATTTCAGTATATCTTTTACAAACGAGGATGCCGAGGATCATTTAAATGTCAAATGTCTAAAGATAAACGCTGGTATATGGGGAAATCGGGACTCCAAAGTTTTGCCTCCTGGCCTCGAAGCCAAACTTGTTCTTGAAGAAGCTGAGCTTAAATCTTTTCTGAATGGGAGGTTCTGACAGCTAATTGTTGATATCGCCACCCATACAGGCAAAGGCTGAGCTACAATTGCACCTAAGGGATATTTTTAAAAACATGTAATTTCTAGGTCAGGCTATCAGGCAGCTAAAATTTTAATATTAGAATTCAGGTTTGTGGCAGGCAGACAAGAATTATTTGAAAAGTTCACTCGATAAGTCGGAAACTCTGTCACATGCCTGGCCTGGTACTGGTGAGACACGTTATTACCGAAGCATCAGGCACACATTTCCTGTTAGATATGTGACATTTTTTGAGTTCAAGAAAGGTTACATGGTTGTTCAAAAAATTAAAAGTTCTATTAATAATCACCGCTCTATTTGACTGAGGATGTTATCCCTGTTACTTTCTGGTTGAGGTCATGAGCATAAGCCTTACAAGTGTGCCGACTGGGTAGGAGTGTGTGAAAATGAACTGCCTTTGAGTCTCGACCCCTCACATGCTTACCAGGCTCCATCCCACACTGATGCTGCCAGAAAAGTTTACAAAGGGATTACCAATGAAAATCCCTTCATAAAGGAAAGGTGCTTTTCTTGAAAAGCTAAGCAATATCTGGAAATTTGGGACATGGGTAGTTTAAAGGAAAGGTTTGGGATAGGATGATGGATAAAGCTGGCTAACGGCCACTTGGAAAACCACAGACTTTTCAGGCCAAAAGTTCAGTGTCAGTTTGTTGCCCATTGTCCCTCGGCTCCAGATGCACCCTTCCATCCTCTGCTCTGTGATTCTGGGTTTGGGACTTTGTAAAGTCTTTCCCACAGTCCCTTACCAGAGGGCATTCTATTTGATTCTGCCAGTAGGAGGTACTAGTGGGAGACTGGAAGGTGAGAGGAGAGAAGGCACTTCCTTCCCTCTGGTGTTCATGCCCCCATGAGCACCCACCAGCAGCAGCTGTTGGCTGGAGCCTCCTGTGTCTTTAGCATTTCCAGAAGCAGGCCCTTGCGCTCTGGAGAGGCTCTAGTGCAGCCGCTGGAGCCCTCCGTGCTCTGAGAGCTGGCTCCATAGGACTGCCCCTCTCAGCTCCCAGATCCTAGTAACCCAGCTCTAAGCGTGACAGCTGCTTCTTGCAACTGGGATACCTCCGTGCTCCTTTTCCCCCTGTTATTAATAGAACTTCTTATTTTTACTTATTTGTTCCTTTTTTGCTCTATTTCCCCCAGCCCCAGTGTAATAGTGAATGCCTTGTACTAAATCCTTCTGTTTGAATTGCCTAACATGATTTTGTTTTCCTGCCCGGACCCTGACTGGTGCATGTTCGTGGCATGCTTGCAGCATGTGCCATGTTGCACAACAGTACAGCACCAGAAAGAACAGCACTGGCTGATTCAAACTTGCTCCTGCTAAGTGTGAGAAATTATTTCCAGCCAAGAGCTGGGCATGTGTAAGAAGGTATGACCCCCAAGGTGAATGGTAGTAGGGTGAAAGTCTTCAAAGGATTAAATTTCTTAAAATTATTTGTTTAGCTTAAAAACAATACCCATTCACATGGAAATGTTTGCAAGCACAGGAAGCATAAAGGAGAAAAAAATAATTAAAAGCTGTCCTAGAGTTAACCACTGATATTTTGACATATCTTCTGTTTCATCCCCCCTGTACTTCCACATATTTTAAAAGAATTATTATTTTTAACCAACACTTGGTATGTAGTATTTTCACATGGCCAATGAGGAACTTGGCTCTAAGAAGGATGTAACCTTGTTTCATCACAAGGACAACTGGATCACCCGGACAGGGGGGTGTCTGCCTTCGACTCAGAAACCAGGCAATGGTCAGGGCCCCAGGCTCCCATCTCTGGTATGTCCGTTAGGCTTCTCAGTTGCGACAATAAAGTAAATAAGACATCTGTACACAGTCAGGAGAAATGCATAGTATATCATGAGATGGTTCCTAAGGTAAATCTATGAAAATGCTTGAAGGAATGTAGAACACAATGGCAGGCAGTAAGGAGGGTCATGTTTGGACAGGGAGGTGGCCCAAATGCTGGTACTAATAACCCTGGTCTGTAACACACAGTATTTTGCTACTTCATTCATTCATTCATTCACAACTACTACCAGAGAATCTACCAAGGGAAAGGACAAAGCATTGTACTAATTGCTGGATACATGGGTAAGACACAATTGTCACCCTTTCTTGCAAACCTCGTAGCCAAAAGAATCAAACCCCAGAAGAAGGGACTAAAAGACTAAGCACATATATCCTCATGCCTCCTCCTGATTAATAAAGCATCTTATCACATGCATTTGTTATTGCCTCACTCAGAGGTACACCTGTCACCCACTCCCTGTCCCCTCTGAGAAGTCTTCAATTTTGACATTGTCTCTTACCACCTGTTGGTACAATTTTTCAGTCTCCATCTGCCTGAAAATTATCTATCAGGTAGAAAATATAACCATCATATTACCTCCAAGTAATAAAACATTGAAATATATTAGGTTAAAAAACTGCAAGGCAAAATAGATGGAAACACAAGAGTAGTTGAAAACTTTGAACAAACCTTCCATTCCTTGAAAGATTAAGTAAATATAAATATGAAAGAACATCAGAATATTATTAATAATATTCATCTAGGATTACATGTCAAGTTTTATACCTGAAAACAGAATAATTATAGATAACAGAAAAAAACAAAACAAAATTATAAACTTTGACTAATGGTGGCTGATAAAGAAACTTCCCAAGAGTAGATATAAATAGAAATATCAGAGACAAAATGATCCCACAACATAATTAACTTAGGAATTTAAAAAAGAAAGACTAAAAAAGCAGATAGACACAAAAAGAAAAACTGCAATTACTTGAATACCAAGAAAACCTCCAAAACAACTCAATTCATCAAGAGGATACGATTGCAAAAATATTTGCCCAACATTAGAGCACCTAAATATATAAATCAAATATTAACAGAAATGAAGGGAGAAATAGACAGCAATATATAATGGTAGAGGAATTCAATACTCCACTTTTATCAATGGATATGTCATCAAGAATAAAAGAAATAAGGAAACAATGGACTTGAATAACACTATAGACCAAATGAATCTAACATCTATATACAGAACATTTCATTTAAAAGCAGCAGAATACACATTATTCTCACTTGCACACAACATTCTTCAGGATAGATCATATGTTGGGCCACAGAACAAATCTTAACAAATTTTAGAAGACTGAAATTATATCAAGTATCTTTTCTGATCACAATGGATGAAACTAGAAATCAGTAATGGGGAAAATAGAAAAATTCATAAATATGTGGAAATTAAATAACACACTTGCGAACAACCAATAGATCAAAGAAGAACTCTAAAGGGAAATCAAAATGCATCTTGAGTCAAACAAAAATGGATGTAGAACATACAAAAAATGTATGGGTTAGGAAAGCAATATGGAGGTTCCTCAAAAAACTAAAAATAGAAATACCATTTGACCCAAGAATTTTACTTCTAGGAATTTACCCAAACAAAACAAGTTCTCAGATTCAGAAGGACATATGCATCCCTATGTTTATTGCAGCACTATTTAAAATAGCCAAGATATGGAAGCAACCTAAGTGTCTATCAGTAAATGAATGGATAAAGATGTGGTACATGTACACAATGGAATATTATTCAGCCATAAGAAAGAAACAAATCATACCATTTGCAACAACATGGATGGAGCTAGAGGGTATTATGCTCAGTGAAATAAGCCAGGCAGAAAAAGACAAATATCAAACGATTTCCCTCATTTGTGGAGTACAACAATGAAGCAAAATTGAAGGAAGAAAATAGCAGCTGACTCACAGACTCTAAGAAGGGACTAGTGGTTACCAAAGGAGAGGGGTGAGGGAGGGTAGGTGGGGAGGGAGGGAGAAGGGGATTGAGGGATATCATGATTAGTGCACATGGTGTGTGTGAGGTCACGGGGAAGACAGTATAGCACAGAGAAGATAGATAGAGACTCTGTGGCATCTTACTACACTGATGGACAGTGACTACAATGGGGTATGGAGGAGGGACTCGATAATAAGGGTGAATGTAGTAACCACATTGTTTTTCTTATGAAACCTTCATAAGATTGTATATCAATGATACCTTAATTAAAAAAATGTATGGGTTAATCATCTGTTCTCTGTTTATGAGTTTACTTCTGTTTCATTCATTTGTTTTATTTTTCAGATTCCACATATAGCCATGGGGGGGGGGCTTGGGGTGAAAAAGGTGAAGGCAATATTGAGGTACAAACTTTAAGTTAATAATTTAGTTACAATGATAAAAGTACAACATAGAGAATATAGCTCATAATAGTATATCTCTGCCTGGTGAAAAATGATAACTACACTTAATGTGATGCATATTTGGTAATGTATATAGTTGTTAGAGCACTAAGTTGTTCATCTGAAACCAATACAATATTGTTTATAAACTGTATTTCAATAAAAAACTTAAAAAAATGTATGGGCTGCACCAAAAGCAGTTCTAAGAGAATAATTTATGGTGATAAACCCCAACCTTGAGAAAAAACAAAGACCTCAGATAAACCACCTACCTTTACCTCAAGGAAAAAGGAGAAGAAGATCAAACTAAGTCCAAAATTAGCAAAAAGAAAGAAATAATAAAGATTAGAGCAGAAATAAACAAAATAGAAAGTAGAAAGACAGTAGAAAAAATCAACAAATTTAAGAGTTAGTTTTTGAAAAGATAAATAAAATCAAGAGAAATTTAACTAGACTAACCAAGGGGGGATAAAAGAGTGGACTCAAAAAAAATATAAATGAAAAAGGAAACATAGTACCTGATATCACAAAAGTGTAGAGGATAATAAGAGATTTTTATAACAATTATACACCAACAAATTGGATAACCTAGAAAATATGGATACATTTCTAGATACTTACAACCTATCAAGATTGAATCATGAAGAAACAGAAAATCTGAACAGACCAGTAATGAACAAGTAAGGATATTGAAGGAATATTTAAAAACCTCCCAACAAAGAAAATTCCAGGACCACATGGCTTCATTGGTAAATTCTAACAAACATTTAAAGGAGAAATAATGTCAATCCTTTGCAAACTCTTCCAAGAAATGGAAGAGGAAGGAACACCCCCAAACTCATTTTCTGAGGCCATCATTACTTTGATACCAAAGCCAGACATTATAAGAAAACATCATCCCTGATGAGCATAGATGCAAAAAGTCTCAATAAGATATTAGCGGACAGAATTAAATAGCACATTAAAAGGATCATACACCATTATCAAGTGGGATTTATCCATGAGATGAAAAGATGGTTCAACATATACAAATCAATAAATGTGATACATTTCTTAAATAAAATGAAAAATAAAAATCATATAATCATCTTGACAGAGTCAGAAAAAGCACTTGGCAAATTTCAATATTCTTTTATGATAAAAACTCAATAAATTAGGTAGAAAGGAATGTATCTCAACATCATAAAGGCCATATATGACAAGTTCACAGCTAATATCATACTCTATGGTGAAAAGCTGGGAGCTTTTCCTCTAAGATCAGGAACAAGGTAAGAGTGCCACTTTCACCACTTTTAGTCAGCATAGGACTGGAACTCCTTGCCAGAGCAATTAGGCTAGAAAAAGAAATAAAAGGCATCCAAATTGGAAAGGAAGAAGTTAAATGATCTCTTTGCCGATGACATGATCTTATATGCAGACAACCCTAAGACTCTGCTCCAAAACTGTTCAAATTAATCAAGAATTCTCTAAGTTACAACATACAAATCAATATACAAAAATATGCTGTATTTCTAAACACTAACAGCAAACTATCTGAAAAAAAGAATTAAGAAAACAATCTCACCTATTAAAAGAATAAATTACTTCAGAATAAATTTAACCAAGGAAGTGAAAGATCTCTACAGAGAAAAGTAAAACATTGATGACAGAAACTGAAGAAAGCACGAACACATGGAAAGATGTCCTGTGTTCACGGATCAGAAGAATTAGTAGTGCTAAAATGTCCATACTATCCAAAGCCATCTAATGATTCAATGCCTTTCCTATCAAAATTCTAATGGCATTTTTTATAGAAATATAAAAAATCCTAAAAGTCCTGTGGAACCACAAAAGACCTAAAATAGCCAAAGAAATCTTGAAAGAGAAGAACAAAGTTGGAGGTATTACACTTCCTGATTTCAAACTATATTACAAATCCATAGTCATCAAAACAGTACATACTGCATACAAATAGGCACAAAGACCAATGGAAAAGAACAGAGAGCCCAGAAGTAAACCCACACATATATAGTCACCTAATCTTTGAAAAGGGTGCTGAGTATACACAGCAGAGAAAGGATGGATCCTTATCTTGTCCCACTCACAAAAAGTAACATGAAATATATGAAAGACTTACATGTAAGACTTGAAACTGCAAAACTCCTAGAAGAAAACATAGGGAAAAAGTTCTTTGACCTTAACTGTGGCAATGATTTTTTTGATATTTCATCAAAAACCCTGGCAACCAAAACAAAGATCAGTTAAGTGGGGCGACATCAAACTAAAAAGCTTTGTACAGCACAGGACAACATCAACAAAATGGAAAGGAAACCTATGGAATGGGAGAAAATATTTATAAACTGTGTATTGGATAAGAGATTAATATCCAAAATATATAAGGAACGGATACAGCTCAATAGCAAAAAGCCAAATAACCCAGTGAAAAAATGGGCCAAAGACATGAATAGATGTTTTCCTAAAGAAAACACACAAATGGTTAATGGGTATATTAAAAGTTGCTCAATGTCACTAGAGGTAATGAAAACGCAAATCAAAACTACCATGGGATATCACCCCACACCTGTTAGAATGGCTATTAAAAAAAAAGAGAGAGAAAAACATTGGTGAGGATGTGGAGAAAAGGGAACCTTTGTACGCTGTTGGTGGGAGTGTAAATTGCTACAGTCATAATGGAAAACTGTATGGAGTGCCCTAAAAAAAATTAAACATAGAACTACTATGCTATCTAGCAATTTCACTTCTGGGTATATATCCAAAGGTGATGAAATCAATATCTCTAAGAGATATCTGTACTCTAATATTCACTGCAATATTATTCACAATAGCCAAAGCATGGAAACAACCTAAGTATCTATCAATGGATGAATAGATAAAGAAATATGGTTTGTATATATTTCTTGATTGTGGTAATCATTTCACAATGTATACATACATTAAATAATAACACTGTACACCTTAAAAATCATGTATAACCTAAGTATATATAATTTTTATTTGTAAATCATACCTCAATAGAGCTGGCCAAAAAAAAAATGAAATACATCATTGACTTACTAGTAGGTATGTTAGGAAAAAAAACATAAAGTAAAAGAAAGCCGAAAGAAGTCAGAAAGCTTACTGAATTAGAAAATATTACAACAGGACTGATAAAGATACCCAAAAGTTGATTCTTTGGAAAAAATAAAAACAGAACAATATATAGATGAACTATCAGCTAAGCTGTTTAAGAAAAAAGAGAAATAACTAATTCCCAAAATACGGAATAGAAAAGGGAATAAATTACAAATGATGAGAATTAGAACAATTATAATAGATGGCTGGAAAACTGCGGATAAACTGAAAATGTTGATTAATTGATTTCCTTGAAAAAAGATAAAGTAGAAAATAAATAAAAAACAAACCCATACAGACTAATAATGATCATGGAAAAATCAAACATTGTCAAGAAATTTCCCTACCCTTTCCCTGAAAATACCAAGTCCAAATGCATGGATTATTTCATAGACAAAAAAAAAAGCTATTTAAATTTTTTGAAAGCACAAAGAAAGGAACATTACAAGTGATTTTTGTGAAACCAGTGTAGTTATGTCACCAAAAATATGAAAAAGCATAAAAAAGAAATCTGTCCAGATCACTTACTTACATTCATGTAAAATATCAGCATATAACTCTTGGGAAAAATTGAAAAAACAATATACCAGATAAAATGGAATACTTTCAGGAAAGCAAGGATAGATCAGTACGAGGAGCACTAAAATTACTAATCATAGTAATAAGTCCACTGAGTAAAAAGGAATTTGATCTTGAAGGAAGCTAAAGTGGAATGCGACAATACTCACCACTTATTCTTGAGTACCTAAAAACTCACAAGAAAGGAAGACTGTATGAATATTATCTTGAGATAGTATTAAATATGTGGATTATTTGGAAAAAAGCAATCAGGGGAATTAACTCCATCAGATATTAAAATATACTATAATGCCTTAATGATTAAAACAATGCAGTTTTAGTGTGAATAGATAGATCAATGGAACAGGATAGAAACTTAGAAACAGACCTCACTGTGTGGAAATTGAGAATGTGATAAAAGCTGGCTTGTTTAATTCATGGAGATGGGACAACTAGTAAATCATTTAGAAAAAAAACCCTCAAAATTGAATCCATAACTCATATTTAAGATAACTTGCTTAAATAGCAAGTAGATGAAAGATTTAAATGTAATAAGGTCCTAGAAAAAACTGTGAGAGAATCCTTTCATAGATTGAACTAGGGAAGACTTTCTAAGTAAGGCACAAAACATAGAAACTACTCACCACCTCACTTAAATACCTATAACACCCCTATCTTGAACACCTGTAAAAGGAGATATGCAAAAGGTAACTGTCCATCAATAAGGACTAGGTGAATAAACCATTTGATGGTCACCTAATGGAATGCTATACAGAGGTAAAAAAAAATGAGGGAACCCTTTATGAGCTGATATGGAATAATCTTTAGGAAATATTGTTAAGTAAAAGTAAAGTGCTTAATGGTGCATATGGTATGAAACATCTATGAATATAAAGAAGAAGAATATATAAATGTGTATGCAAAGAATATCTGTGGATGGATACCCAAGAAACTAACCACATTGCTAGCCTATGAGGAAGAGGAAGAAGCCTGATGATTAAGGGGTGGGGGCTGGAAGAAGACTTTACTTCAGACTGTTTAATACATTTTGAATTCTGAACCATGAACAGAATTTAGTATCTGTTCAAAAGAATGAAATGAACACAATGCAATAAAGTGTTTGTAGTATAAAGGTAGATAAATTGAACAGAAAATTCAGAGGCCATACACACCTTACAAAACTGTTCAGTGAAGACTAAATGCAGTAACATTGTGATGGTTGCATAAAATAAATGATATAGAAAAGAAAAGGTAAAGTATACATGGTATAAAATGTTCTTGATCTCTAAAATGGTAAAAATGTCTTCTCTTCTACTAAGTGTGACTTTAGAGGAAGGGTTGTGAATTCAACTACCCACAGGAGCTTGACCTTCATTCATTCAGCATAGATGTACCAGTAACAACTCTCTACTATGGGGGCACAGCAGTGAACAAACTGGGGGAGAAGCCTTGTCCTCCTGAGCTTTCAGTCTAGAGAGAGATGGTGCAGGTAATTAAACAAACAAATGTCACCCAGAGCAGTAAACAGCGAAGGGAGGGGAGGGCAGTCGTAAAGAGTGGGGCCAGGACAGATAATAGCAGTATGGGACGGGGCCTGGCTGTTTCCTTTGTAGAGGAGGTGGCGGGCACCCCGCTCTGGAGCAGACTGTCATGTGGGCTTGTGGGAACCATTCTGCCAGATCTCCAGATTTTCCAGAGCATACTAGAAATCCAAATTTATACTTGAAATCTCCTGATTTTTAAATTTTGACTCAATGTTTAAATAAAACCTCCATGTTGTCCAAATAAAACACATCTTGCTGGCCAAGGCTGGCCTGGGGAATGGCCAGTTCAAATCTCTGAGAACATATGATTGGGTTTTAAAACAAACATATCAGAACTTGTAGGCCCTGCCACCTGATGAAGCTGTGTGTATTTTCCATTTCTTTAAACATTTCTGGAACTCTTTGCTGAAAACCAAGTGGCTCTTTAGATCCACTGTTTTGCTCACCACCTAAGAAAACCTGCATCATTTTGGACTTGAATCTTGTTTCGACTCAGCTTGATCCCTGAAGTCATTCACCCGATTTGATTATTTATAACATTGGATTTTTCTAACAATGAAATTTGCCCTCAAAAGGCCAAGGATGTGTTTAATCATACACTCTTGGCCTTGAAGGCAGTCCCAAAGAGGACTTGCAAATATTTAGAGTAAGGGCAGTGTCACTTAAATAAATGTTTACTTCTAAGATATCTGTTGAAGAGGATTGCTCTTAAATGTGTAGGAGTCCATACAAGGGTGCTAGTTTTCATAAGCAGTTAGTTAAAAGGCTGGGTACTTCAGCTCACTGCTATAGGCTATTGTTGTGTGTGTCTGTTTTTTTTAAAATAAGGAATCAATTTTTGGATCTGATTAAATGTTTATAAGGCAGTTCATTCTAGGGATCCTTGGCATGCATATCTGCCCAAACAAAGGCTTTGTGCCAAACACAACCAGCCCATACACCGTTTTAATTTCCTAATGGCTCAGTTTCTGTGGTTGGCTAATGACATTAGTCATGTAGAATCACAGTGAGGAAGAATATAGTGCTTTTATGAGTCTGTGACAGCTTGGATTTTCCTCCCTAACAACATGTATGAATCAGAAACCACAAGTTTGCATTTTAGAAATATTTGTGGTAGTTAAGAAATACACACTGCACTTGTTATTATGATTATATTCCCATAGAAATAGTGTGTCCCTGGGAAGAGTATAAAAGTGGCATAGACATCATCAACATCAACACTCCTACTGTCAAACACTTGTTTCCCTTGCTCTTACTTAGTGGGAAATCTGCACAGTATTTATCCCATCAGCCTAGTACCTGTGCTAAAGCACATTATCTCAGATCAAACATGTCATAACTGTCTATCTATCCAGCTGCTCACTCACCCCTCTCTCCTCCCCTCCTCTCTCTGTTCTTTCATGCAATATTTATTGAGCACCTACTATTGATCAACCACTGCTGGGCACACAGGATAAAACAAACATAGCACATAGCACATCCGTCCTTATGGAGCTTACTGCTTTTGGGGAGAGAACAGATATTAATCAAGGCAGTTAGGCATTCAATGTAAAATTACAGCTATGTTGACTATTATGAGGAAAAGACTAAAATGCATGACTTGACTCAGTCGAGGAAGTCTGCTTAGAAGTGCTGAGTGGGATGAGATTTCTAGAAGAGTCCACCAAGATGAAGTCAAAGGATGAGTAAGAATGGCCCAGATGGACAGGGAGAGGAGGGCAATCCCGAGCGTAGGAACAGAATGTGAGTAGTTCCACAGGCAGGATTTTATATTTATTAAAAGTTAGAATAGGTGGAAGGCTGTTCAGTGAAGTAAGTAGAAATGATTAGCTTTGCCTTTCAAAAGTCACTGTGGCCATTCCTGTTGAGCCAGAGGTGACCTTCATTTGCATACAGATAAATGGTGACCGAAAGCGTGGGCGTAGTAGGATTGCAAATAGAGTCAGAAGAGGAGCCCTACAGCCAGCACCGAAGAATGCTAACATTGAAAAGTCAGGAGGAAAACGGAACTAACAAGGGAATCTGAGTACTCAGTAAGCAAGCTAGCCCATCTGTGAGGTACAACGAAATCCCAGAGCACTTTATGTCAGGAATCTAAGGGGCGGTATCATGTCAAGGAGAGAGTGCTCAGGGATACCCAATGCCGCCGACAACTCCAATAAGACGAGGTCTGGAAATGCTCACTGGATTAACAGCATGGTCATCAATGACCTTAATGAGTGTTATTTGGCTGGTGAAAGTATTATCTGGTTGAGGCCAGATTAGGTTGAGGAAAATGGGAAGATGGGGGCACAGAGATGATGCACACTGATGACACTTTTGAGAAGCCTGGCTGTGAAGTAGGGTAGATAATAGGAGTAAGCCCTGGGGGATGTGTGGACGATAGGCTTTTTTAAAAAATAGGAGATGTGAACGTGTTTAAAAACTAATGAGAGGGATGCAATATATGAGAGAGAGAGGGAGGGAGAGAGAAGGGAGAACTGACACTGAAACTCCGGGTAATGTTTCCCATCCAGAGAAGGAACAACTCGCCTGTTGGAAGAGAGGAAGGAAGGATGTGAGCAGATACAGGTGGGGCATGTGTCTGCTGTCAGGACAGTTAGAGCTCCTGCACGATTCGTTTCCCCTTCTCTAAAGCAGGAGGTGAGCTTATCTGATGAGAGTCAGGGAGACAAGGGGATGTGAAAGGTTTATGGGAGATGAGGAAGTCTGAAACAGTCATCACGGATCCTGGAAGAGCATGTTGAACAGAGATGCTTAGCAGGACTGCAGGGCAATGTGGACGGCCTGCTGGAGGTGGGTCATCTGAATTCACAGCAGCACAGGCTCTGTACAGTGAGAAGTTTCTCAACAGGGCTGGCAAAGTTGGGAGGGAGTAAGATAGGAAGTTAGGAGCCCTGGGTTATTGGCCAGACAGCCATAAGTTGTCAGGTGACTTCCCTGTTTCTTCAACTTATCAAATAATGAGATCAGATTAGAAGCTAGCTACAGTCTCTCTCCAGTCCTAAACTTCCATGAATGGCCTCAGCATTCAGACCCTCTTGGCATATCAAGATTTTTGTATTGGTACCTTTCATTGTAATGGAAAAATGAAATAGGTCTTTATAAGATTAATAAAAAATACATGTTTTGTAGGAAAAAAGAAATCTGGACAATTTATATGGTTATATTCAAAGGAATGATCATATCTGGTGCCTCTATGTCTGAATCAGGGCTTGGCAAATTTTACTGGAATAGGGCTAGAGAGTAAATATTTCAGGCACTTGGGGCCAAACAGTCTCTTTTGCAACTATGCCACCACGCCATGGAGTGTGAAGCCAGCACGATAGACCATGCATTAGGGAATGAGCACAGCCCAGTGAAACTTTACTTATGAAAACAGGCAACAGGCTGGATTTGGCCCTCAGGCTAGGCTATGGTTTGCTGACCCCTGATCAAAATAGCAGGATGCTCCAGTTTCTTTTACTGGGAAATGTTCAGTCTGCTTAATTGGCCCCAAGGGTGAAGGACTTTCCACATTTGCAGGCAATGAATTATAGGATGCATTAAGTCTCCAACAAAGCAAGCTAGTGTACTCTGTCGTACACAAATGGGGCCCTCTCCCCACTGTGACCGAGCCTGCAGAGTGACAGCAGGGCCCAGCTTTCAGCAACAGCTCAGAGAACTCTGCAGTTAGGAGCTCAGTTCTGTGGTCTGGCACCTCGAACCCAGAGCAACACTTCCAAACCAGGGAGTGTGCTGACATAGGACTGACTATGCGAAGAACCGCGTCGGCAGCTTTTCGAGATCCAGTGGGTGTACTTAACTCAAACGCTCTCTTCGTGTTAACTTCTTTACCAAAGAAGTCGGAGAGGCGTTCTTTGACTGGAGCAGACAGGCAGGAAGAGAGGGTGAAAGGCAGCAGGCTTAGGCACCGAGACTGGGGCCTAGACATTATTTGGGGTGTGAGGGGAACTTGCAAAGGCCCCCCCGCAATGCAAGTGATGCCTGAGAGCCAACGGGGTGGGGGGTCCCACCAGGCTGAGGCCTGGAGACAGGAAAGGGCTGAGGGGCCTGCTGGGCAGTTAGCTCCCCTGGGCGGGCCTGGTTTCAAAACCAAAATAAACTTGGGAGAGCCAGAGAGGAGGAAGGAAAGAAACAAACAAACAAGCAGAGCTTCAGCTTGCATGTCTCCCAACTAACAGCGCCGGCCAGGGACTGAGCTGCCCAGAGCTCCGGATCTCCTGTGTCATCTACCCCTTTTCTGGACTGTTGCTGTGCACTGTGGGGGTCCTAATCTCCCACGCGCTAGCTTGGAAGTGTGCGCAGGGCCATCTCTTCTGCTTCTGTGCAGAGCTGAGTACAGCTGTGTCATTCCCATGAATACCAGCAGCCTTCTTTCTCCGGCACCCCCAGTGAGCAGCAGTGACTCACAGGCTGTGCCTAGGCAGCCGCGACGATCTGTGTTCTCAGACCAGAAGTCACTGAGGCGTACTCAGGCCAAATAATTAGAACCAGGTTCCCCATGAGCAGCAGACCTACAGTTCCAACAAGGTCATTCTGACTCTGAGCTCTTCACCGCTCAGAATTCATAGTTTTCCTAGGGGTTGGAGTTGGAAAGAACCCCAAAGATTGCCTGACCCATCTCCTTATGGAACAGGAAAATTAAATGGCTTGCCCAGGGTCACAGAGCCACTAGCTGAAAAGCTAACTTGGCCACTTGATGCTTCCTTTATGCCCCCAGTCCAAGGTCCCATGCTGCCCACGAGTATCCAGTGATTCTTCCATGCATCTCTATCACAAAATAGAGGGTGAACTGTCAGTCACCCTCAGAATTTATTTTCAGCTTCTGGAAGATGAGACCATGGTCTTGGGGCTCTTCCTACAGGAAGACAAACCGGCCAAGGGGAATGATTAAGGAGTCATCCTTAAATCACTTTAAATCACCAGGAGCAAGAGGTAAATAAACGCCAGCATGTTTTAAAACAGGGACAAGTGCACATTTCAACAATGGTCTGAAAGGAGCGTGCTTCCCTAAGCTATGAGCAAGGACGTTAATGCCAAAGGAAAACAAAGGACAGCTCAGCCACCAAGCCGATGGAAGCAGAAACGAACATATCTTTACAGCACGTGCCGCTCTGATGAAAGAAGAATGTATCACCTTAAGACTCCAGGGAGGAATCTTGTTTTGATCCGTCAGAGAGGATCTAGCTTTAAAAAGTTCAATTAACAGCATCTTTGAGTCCAAGGTTTTCAACAACAGAGTCCTACAGAGAAGGAATTGGCTGTCCTTCCTACCTTCCTTTTTCCTTTTTTTTAAATGAAAAAAAGCTTAACTCCTGCAAGTTATTTTCCATATCAGAGACTGGAAGGTTTTTTGTTTAATAAATCAGAAAGTTTTCAGTATTTGAAGGGAGCTCGTCTATTCATTCAAAGATATTACGTGCAAAAGAATTCAGTTATGGGTTTAAGTGATTTGTTTTATTTTTATTAACAAGTCCTTGATGTTTACCTAGAAATAACTGATTAAATGTGTGGACATGCAAGTATTTTTTGAAAAACAGATTTATAGAGATATGATTCATATGCCATACAATTTACCCATATAGAGTGTACACTTCAATGGAATATAGCATATTCACAGAATCATGCACAATCATTTTTATAGAAAATTCTAGAACATTTCCATCACCTCAAAAAGAAACTCCAGACTCTTTGGCTATCATCCCCTCAAACCCCCTCCTCTTGCCCCAAACAACCACTAATCTAGGTCCTGTCTATAGATTCACCTATTCTGGACATTTCACATAAACAGAATCACACAATATGTGGTCTTTTGTGATAGCGAGTTTTTGTTTAAATAATTGTCCAAATAGGAAAATACGGTGGGCAAGGGAGGAAATGGAGAAACCATTCTTTCTGGACACCGTGTGTCTCCATGCTTTTCTGCCATCTGACTAGCCAGGCAGCCCTTGCTGTATGTCCCAGCACCTGGGACTCATGAACTGCATGATGGTGGCAACACTGCAGACGTGACTGTTCCACCAAGAAGCGAATGGGCAATGCCTCCAGGCTGGACTTTGCACCTCAAGAATAAGAGGAAAGTTGGTCTTCAGGAAATAGTACAATACCCATGCTGGAAAGTGGTGCTTACTTATACAGCTCATATTTATATAAATCATTCTAATCATTTATTCCTGCTCTGGATTTCTCGTTTGTCTTGTCAGCTTCAGGTGAACACGACTGGAAAGAAAGACAGAATCAACTGACTGTCTCAGTGTAGACATGTGGCCAGAACCTCCATTGGGTACCAGTGTTTCCAAGCATTTATGTTATGTTCCCTGGACTGTTCACTCTCGCATTCTCCTGGAGAACTATTTCAAACTTTCTCTGTCTCCTCATATCTCCAGAAACTTTTCCCTAATCCTTACTCTCAGCTGTAGTCTTTCCTTTTTATTTCCCAGAAAAGATAGAGGAAACCAGAGATAATTTCCTGTGCTCCTGGGACTACATCTACTTCCTGACAGCATCTGTACCTAAATGGTTCGTTACTATAGACTGATGGTTCTCAAGCTTCACTGTGCATGGACCACTTGAGGCTTCATTAAAACAGACTTCTGGGCCCCAAACCCCCAGTTCCTGCATTAGGGGGTCTGGAGAAGGGCTTGAGAATTTGCATTTCTAAGAATTTCTGAGTGATGTGGTGCTGCTGGTCTGGACCACACGCAGACAACCACTATAACAGGTGATGTGGCTGTAACCCCACCTGAGGCCAACCTCTGCTTGGGCATCTGCTCCCCAGCCCTCCCCATCAGGGTCATTGTTCGAGCAGTTCCTGCCCCATCACTTGTCCTTTCCATACTGGCTCAACCTAGCAATTAACAAACATGTTATTTCTTGTATCTTAAAGAAAATACAGCTCTCTGGACCCTGCTTTACTCCTCAGCTTCCACTCACTCCATTTCTCTGCTCCCCTTTCCTGCAAAAGAGTTGTCCTTACCCCGTGATTCCAACTCTTCTCTCCAATTTTCTCCAATCTATCCTTGAACCCGACTGTTTCCACAAAATTATCCTAGCCGAGGCAACCCTTGGTACCCACATCGCTAAATCCTATGGCCAATTCTTGGGCTTCATGTATTCCATTGATTGGCAACATTTGCTCTAATGCAGCTGATTACTACCTCTTCTTCAGAACACTTTCCTCCACTGTCATCCAGGATGAGATACTTTCCTGATTTCCCTCACAATTCCCTGGCTATGCCTTTTCAGTCTCCTCTGGTTCTTTGTCATCTACCCACTGGGAGGCTCCAAGCCTTACTCCTTGGACAGCTCTGCTTTATCTGTGCTGACTCCCTTGCATTCTCATTCTACTCTGGGTTGTAAATACCGTCCATGTGCGTATATGCCCCAGATATGTATCCACAGCCCAGGCCTCTCCTTGGATCTCCACTTGTCTACTGTAATGCACCTCTTAAAGCATGTCCCAAACTAGATTATAGACCTTCCCCATGCCACCCAAGCACCCCAGACAACGACAGGGTTCTACCCTCTGTCTCCCTCATCACTGCAAAGGATGATTCTAATCTGTCCAGAATCAAAACTTTCTCTCCACCTCCATCATGCTGCCGTCATCTCTCACCTGGTACATTATAATATCTGCTCTTCCTGCTTTTGTCCCTATCCCCAACATTTTACCCTCACCCCAGCAGCCAGAGGTAATCCTTTAAAAACATTATTTAAAATTGTTACATGACTCCTCCGGGTGAGTTATATGTCACTTTACTTTGCCCCTCTGCACAAACCCTGTCACACTCCAGATAAATCCAAAGTCCCCCGTGACTCCTGATTTCCTCTTACTCTGCTCCCATCCAGCTGACCTCTTTGTTGTTCTTCAAACACTCCAGGCTTGCTCCTGTCTCAGGACCTTTGAACATTCTCCCTCTGGAAAGCTCCTCCCCCAGATATTGTTAAAGATCTTACCCCCACCTTTTCCATAATGTTTCAAATGTTACCTTTTCAATATTTCACCACATCATCAATTTAAAGTCATATCCCATTACTCCTACCTTCCTACTTTCTCTCCATAGAGCTCTTCACTTTCTAATAGACCACAATTAACTTTTTTATATTATTGATTGTCTATTTCTTCCCAGTTAGACTGTAAACACCATGAAGATAGGAATTTCGTCCCTATTGGTTCAGTGCTCTATCTCCAGTGCTTAGAACAGTGCTTGGCACAGAGCAGTTACCTGATGTTATCTATGTAGAATTCACTTCTTGCAAAATTTTCAGCCAGTTTAGATGATGGGTTAAAACTGAAAATGTTTTCTAGAGTATCAGAGCCCAGAACTGCAAGATGATGAATATTAGTATTATGATGTAGAGGGACATTCCATTTTTTAGTTTTGAACATAATAAAAGATGATTACTCTTCAGCTCTTTTATGACTTCCAGCCATTTATGTACAGTATCAGTAAGAACCTTTGCCATTTTGGGCCTCTGCCAATCCCAACTTGCTTCCTGGATGGCTTCTGATTCTCTTTACTCTCTTTTTCTTTTTTTTTTTCCCCACTCAACAGCTGCCAGGTATTGGGTGTGTATGCCAGACTCTTTGTATACATTATCTTACTTAATCCTTACAAAACCGCTGCAAATTGGGGAGCTTTATCTCTATTTATCAAGTGAGACGTGCAGAGAGGTAAGGTAGCTTGCTCAAGATTACGCAGCTAATGAGAGGTTGAAGGGAAATTTTTCAGACCCACAGCAGATGCTTTAAAACTTATATTATGATGTCACCAATAAATATAATGTAATTAATATATCCAGTTTCCTAGCATTTGAATTTTGGCATTTTATCTCCCAGTTATTTTTGAAGATGATACTGGGAATAACTTCATGACATATTAGGTAGCAGATTTCATGAGGATTAAAGTTTAAGTTAATTATTTAACTTTATATAAAAATTTAACTGATATTTTCTTCATGCCAGTACCAGGGTAGAGTGGACATTCAATAAATGTTTACAGAATAGATTTTTGTTAAACATAGACATATAGCATTATATTAACATAGTTAGTTAAGATGAGAATGCATCATTCATAAGTTAAGAATTGCCTCTAGAAGTTTTAAAGAAGTAACTCTGTTGCAGAATGAGTTTTTTAGGTATTAACCAATGGGTTAGTATTATATGTAATAAATACACAAATCCTACGTCATTATCCAAAGTGACATGTTCATTTTTAGGATTTTGGAGCCACCATTCCTGGGAAGGATGAAGATACGACTTTTTTGTTTTCCCTTGGCATTGACTGGGCATAATTATTGGATTCTGGGTCTCACTGAAAGCATTTCTCATTTGGAAAGACTCTCAGCCTCATTTTACATTTGAGGATACTAAGGTCTAGAGACGACAAATCCCTAATGACATACAATAATTAGAGCCAGAGTTGAGTCAAGAATTTAGGCCCCTTTGGTGCTTAAAAAAATAACTGTTATTTCATCTTTTCCCTTTTTCTCCCCAAAAAGTTGCAGACAAAGCTTGGATATAGAGAATCAGCTTTATTCCGAGGCCTGGGAAGGCTTTCATTCTATGTCTCAAACTATCGTCTTGCTTTTCCTGTGACAGGGCCTCAGCTAAATGAGATAATACACAAAAATACACAGTGGTTGGTACTAAGAAAGTGCTCACTCAACAGTAAGTGTCATTATTCCACCACAGGCATTTCACATTTTAAGTTATTCCTGTTTCAGGTATATTGAAAACCTTTTAATTTGCTATCTGAAAATCAGTGAAGTCTCAAGTATCTGACACTGGGAGACCCCTCCCAAAAACAAGGCTGTGGTTGCAAAAAATGAAAGCCGACTTTGTGTTTTTCGTAGTAATATCCTAAAATTCCACAAGAGGGCAGTCCCCCTCACAGCAGAAGGGCCCTTGAAACTGTAGGTGGGTAGAAGGGAATTACCGGTGCTGAGGTAAGCTAGTAATACCATCAATTAGAAGCATTATTTTATCATCACTATTTTTAGAGCCACTGTTAAGATACTCTTAAGGGATGATAAGTACTATGAAGAAAATTAAGAAGAGTAATGGAATAGAGACTGACTTGAGGGGAAAGTTAATGGGAACACAAACTGCACAGACGACTAACCCTTGAAAGAGAAAGGGTCAGCCATGAGTATATTAGGGGAAGAGTGTTATATTTGGAGGAATAGCAGGGGCCATACTGGATATGATCCTGGACTGCTTGAGGGATAGAAAGAAGTTCATTGTCGTCGGAATGTAATGGAAGAAGGAGGTGAGGGGAATATCAGATCATGCAAATGACAGTTGGGATTAGATGACAGGTCTGTCTGACTCCAGGTTTGTGCACTGAATCACTATGCTACTCTGAACTGCCTAGAAAAAGCCAAATGGCACTGATCAAGGCAATAAATTCACTTTTTAAAACAATTTATGAAATGCCTCAGTGGCTTCCATTAAATAATTTATCAGAATTCACATGAGACAAATTTATGAATTTATGAGACAAAGCACTAAAATACATATAGGTAAATTTTATGTCGTGAAAATTAATTAGGTGCAATATTTCTCTTTATCTTCCTCATATCACTGTGTAATAAAAAAGTTTTACTAAGGTTTTAGTAACATGTTTTAAAGGAAATGCATCTAGAAGGACATCCCAGCATTAATATTAAAAAAAATTATAGATAACATGAATATACAACAATAGAGAATTATTTGAATACATTAGCAGCTTCCAAATGATCAGAACCTTTCTTTCAAAGACTATTAAGGGCTATGTTAAATGCTTATCATGTACTGTTAGAGGCAAAAAGTAGCAACGAAATAAAAACCGTATATAAAGTGTGAATCAAATTTTTAAAAACTATACACAGATAAGAAAACTACTAAAACACAGCAAAATGATATAAGAATGGAAGTCTCTGTGTTTTTTACAATAGTTCCCTGTATTAATTTTTTTCAAAGAATGCATTCTTTTATAATCATAAAATCAATTATGAAATTAAAGATTAGGCACAGAAGTTTTAATCTTCATTTAAACTTCTCAAAGTCTGTGCAGTGCTCTTTGTTTATATAGAAACTGATGTGGTTTTGAGATGATAGAGAGAAAAGACCATTGTGTGAAATTGGATCATTGATGTTCCCCTCTTTAATTTTTAATGAATGAACAAAAAACATATGGTAAAACAAATCAAAACAAAATATTGCAAGCAGCCACAAAACAAAGAAAGGGGTGTAACTCCATACTCTCACCTTCAAAAATGTTGGCCAAGTGATTAGGAGGAGCTCGAGTAGAGCACTGTAACTCCAGCCACTGCACCTCTGAGATCACACAGAGGAAAGAAGGTGAATGGGCTGGATGCAGAGAATCTCTAATGATAATGTTAGACTTGGAAAGCAGACTTGGAAGTGAAGAAGCAGCCCTGGAAAAAGTCAGGAAAAGTACCTTAGATCATACACAGCTCTCTTCTGTATGATCATGGGATGTTGGCAAAGGCAAGGCTCTGATATAAACTGGGAAAGACCTGAAGCCCAGTCACAGGACCCATTGCAGTTGGAGGAGGAGACCCTGGTTTGGCCATCTCATGGGATTTAGGGAATGAAGCCAAGCCCAGCTCCCCAGCAAAGGCAACCTGCTCTACTGGTGCATCTGGAGATTGATTGACTTTGCATTTTCTTGTTTTAGCAAAGAGGTTGGGAGTCAATACTCAGCTCACAAACTATACTCAGAGAGGAAGACAAAGGATTTTGAGATGACATGAGGAAAACGTCAAGAAAAATTCACATACATGTTACTGGAGTAAAGAAAAGGTCTGGAGTGAAAAAAAGGGAGATAGAAAGATAGAGGTAGGTAGACATGACCACTAGCCATATTCTAGTTTAGGAGCTGCAAGGTCAAGAAAAAAATTTTTTAGTCAACTAGGCAGAAAAAGAAATTTCCCTACTTAAGGACAATAAATTTTGGCCAACCTAAGATTGCTCCACAATGACATTCAACCTCAAAGACAATGAGGCAATAGTTACCAAGTGTTAGGAAAAAGTGGACCCAGCCAACGTCAGTGTGATGTAAGACATGCATTCGGAAAGATGGGGGGACTCAGGAAATTAAAGCACCCCGAGTGATTCTTGAAAAAGAAAAAAAAGAACCCAAAACAAAACAACACTTGACAATAAAATTCAGCCAAACATGAGATTAGAATAGAGAAGCCAGGGTAAAAGGGATGTCAGTGAGCACCAGTTTATATAGGGACTATGTATGACCGGGAAATTGGTGCGAGCAGAATGTTTTCTCAACCTTGATGAAGTAAAAATAATATAACCAACAAAAGCTTGAAGAATGGGACAGGGTGAGGTGGGAAGAAATGCAGTTCTTTTTCTTTTTATACAACTAATTAATGAATATTGTTTATAATTGAAACAATAAATAAAAATTACCTCATTTTTAAAAATCTGATTTTTTAGGGATATTTTGAAATCTAACATCCTTTGTGTGAAGAAACATTTAACTACAATTCATCAATTTCTTCAGTCTCTCTTCAGATAAATTCAAGTAAGTTTAACACTTATTTTGAAATAGCATTTATAATGTGATTCTATATTTATAAAATAATTTCTATGTATCCATCCTTCCTTCCTCTTTTTCTTCTATTTTGTACATTTTCACCAAGAAATAACCTAGAAAGAATATTCTCCAAATGTTAGTGCTGTTATCTCAGGGTGGTTGAAATTGGGATTATATTTTGCTTTATTTCTTATATATTTTTTCTATTTCTATTTTTATCATAAATGCTATATTCTATTATGTAAGTGAGCTGTTCAGCAATATACATGATTATATATTATAAAAGCAACTCTCTAAAAAGAAAAATAAAACAATTTCTAGCACTGGTACAGTTATGTAAACTCCAGTTGGGAGAAGGCACTGTTAGCCTTAGGCAGACATGGCCCATGTGCTCAGGAAATGATATGGTGTGTGACAATGACTTAGTCCCACAGAAGGTCATGGAATTATGAAAGTATTGACATACTGCTTCATGCCAATGTTCTTAGTCATTACTCCACAAGTGTGAGGCACTGCCTTCCTCCTAATGAACATTGTTGATCTGAATTAAAGTAACGGAAATGTGTGATGCACATTGGGGAGCGATTACAGTCTTAATGATTGGCTGATGTTCTCTCCACGGAAGAGTCAACACCGCCCCTTTGTCAGCAAGGGCACAGGTTCCCACAGCTTATTAAAATGGAGGTACATATATGAATATATATTTTTATATATATAAGAACATGAGGCAAAAATATAAGAAATATATAAAATCAAGTGAAATATAAGAAAAAATATGCAAGAGATAAAGGCAAAATATATACATGTATAAGCTTTTTTTTTGTCATTTTCAATAGAACCATCCGTTACCTTTTATGCTTCCAAACATAAAACTCTGACCTATATAATCACATTTTAAAATATATTTCTTTTCATTTCTCAATTTGAGTAAATGCCACCTATTTGTAAGAAGTTTTGTGTGTGTGTGTGTGTGTGTGTGTGTGTGTATATACATACAGATACATACACATTTAAATTATTAAGAGTACCATTTTATTAGAAAGAAATAAAATCAAATTTATATATTTTATTTTTTATTTTTAATACATACATTTATGATTCATATACAAATAATTTTGGTCCTTCCTAGTTTGGCTTTTTCTGAATTATTTTCTCCCAAAACAATTATTATTTTTTATTTTTTGCAGTATCACATGCATTTGAGCATCAAAAAATTAAGCAATCCTACTTAACTTCTTATAGTAGTATTTACTCAGACTGGGAAATGGAAAAGCAGTAGTTTTAAAAATGTGATCACATAGATCAGAGTTTTATAGTTTGGAAACATAGAAGGTTTACAACAGATGGTTCTATTGAAAATGGCAAAAACTTTTAAACTGCACCTCTAAGGCAGCATTGCATCTTTCTTTTTCATAATCTGTCTTGCTTCACATCTTTGAAAAGTAAACAGGCCATTAAAAGCATGCATGATGTGTTAGACACTTAACCAGGTTTATTACTGGATGGGGTACAATTTTATTAAACTTGAAATACATTTTAATGAGCTACAGGTATAGTTTGTTCTGCAGAACTACAATGAGTTACTCACTCACTCCCTGGCTCACTTTAAAAATGAAATCCAAGTGTCAGGTCAGAGATGAGCTGGAAATCCCATCAAATTACCAAAAGAACAGGAATGTAAAGGGATCCAAGTTGCAGTTTAATCAAGTGAGCCTGCAGCCTTGGGTGCTAACATTATGAGCATCTATCTGTAATACAATTACTCAGGCTGGCTAGAAATCAGGTACCTCCCAGCCCTTCCAGCGAGGGCTTAATAGAAGCATTGCTAACATCCATGTAATTCTTGCGAGGGTCTGAAGAGGAAGTGAAGCAGCAGCTCATGATGGGTCAATTCATCAGGAGATTTAAGTTAGATAGTGTCCTGGAAATTGCACTGGCCTGGGAATTGGCCAACATGAGTTCCACCCTTACCTCTCCCTGCCCCCAGCCAGTCAGGGGCCCTTGGGCAGGTCTCTTTGCCCTTTGGACCTCTTTGTAAAATGTACAGGTTTGACTGTTTATTTCTAAAGTTCTTTCCTTCTTTAACATCCTTTGATTCTTAAAAGCATGAGTTTTTATCAAATCTTGCACAGAAATGTTGAGAATAAAATGTAGGGAAGAACACAGCCCACAGCCCATTCAGATGACAGGGTCCTCTGGAGAAGAAAGGGGACATACGGTGACCCCCTCAGCTGTGGACGCTTGTCCATGCCCCACTGGGGAAGGCACTGCCGTGGAGCTGAAGCACTGCCTTTTATTTCCCGTCTCACACTGGGTGCTAATGTTCCAGCTTAATCAGTGGTCATGTACCAGATCCACACAACCTTCTGGAGTAAAGGGTAAGTTACAAGACCTGCCATATGTACCTCTGTCATGCAGTTAAAAGGCTATAGAATCAAATCCTTTAGCAAAATGGTGAAAGGCATAGTTAGCAAATTTCCTGCTGGACTGTAATCTGCTTGTCAGAGTCCTCTCTCATTGCCAGAAGGCGTGTTTGCCTCTGAGAGATAACCAAGAAGGTAGGCTTCCGCTAAGCCAAAGCTCAAACAGGCATGATTCTAGGGAGACCCGAAATAGCAAGGTCTGAGCTCTGCTCCGCAGGCAGATAAAGGGGCACCAGCAACAGGAGAGATGATCCCTCCAAATAAACCAGGAGCATGGACAAATGCAAATGGTAGAGGGGCAGATGCTAAGGAGGGGTCACAGGGCCAGAGCTAAGTCAGCAGGAGAGAGAAAGCAGAGGGATGATGGAGCCACAGGGGAGGAGGCCCTTTGGCACTGTGGGCTCTGGGAGCGCCGACTCTTCACACAGCCTACATGAATTCTGAAGAAGCCAGAGCATTCCACTGGCAAACACACAACCCCCTAAGTCAAGTGAGAAAATGGGGATTATTTTTAAGTGGGGTGTGGCAGAGGCAGGGTTTAGAGGAAGGAATGATGTAGCAAAACCTGTTTGCATTTTATTAGCAAACATTGTAAAAGATACCTTTTTAAAACGCTATGAAAAGAAACAGGGCAGGTCCAAAATAGAGATCCAGCACAGGGCTCGGAGTGCCTTTTGTTTCCAACTTGCAGCATGGGAGTGAGTTGACTTGCATTAAAATATTTGTGGGTCACAGAATAGCAGGCAGCCCGCCTCAGGTGGTCTCATGGTACAGCCTCATGAGACAAAGTTGTTAGTCATTTTTCCTTAAAAAGAAGTCCATTATTTTATTCTCTTTGGAATGGAGGCATTCTACAGTTAGGAAACTCACAGGTTTAACTGTTGTTTTCAACACACTCAAAGTCCCCCAGTGTGGTTCTGCGGAAATAAATTACCGGTCTGTCAGGAAGGCCTGCTCAGTGGTTCTGGCTGAGTATCAGCTCTGAGTTACCCTCACAGTGGGTCATCTTCACAGACCTTCAGAACTGGGAAGCTCTGAAAGTTTATCTGGTTCAACTCTCACACTCCACTAGGGGAAGTTAAGGCCTTCAGAGGGTGAACAAGTTGGTCCCATTCACACGGACAGCTACGAGAGGGCCGAGGGCTGGACACTGGTTTCTCGAGTCCATTTCATTAAAGCAAGCATTTCCAAATGGTAATCCTTCAAGTTGAATTTTCATAATCTTGGCCATGTCTGAATAACAACTGTGCTTTCTATACCACTCCAAATCAACTCACACTTTTTAAAGAGCCAAATTCATTGAAAAAGACAACTTTATATTACACTCCAAACAAAAAACCTGCATGGGTTGTCACAAATATGCTAAGTGAAATAATGATATTAATTTGTGGCGAGATACAATTGTTGAGGAACAAGCCAGTAGGCTGAGGCCTGGTCACTCTTGCAAAGAGATGGGCAGGTGCTAAGGTTTGGCGAGAGTGAGCACCACAGTACTGCCACTCTGGCTGGGACCTCATCGATGCGAAGTGACTGACCTGAGAGGGTGTGTTCATGTCGATGGCTCACCCTTTCCGCCTGCAATCATTCTGGACCCCACCAACAAAATCCTCTAGACCACCAGGCGTGGAGGATCCCAGCTTGGGAAGAATATAATATCCTATGTTGCACATATTTTGTGATGAAAGGAACAATCTCTAGCATTTGTGGTCTTATTTCAAACATCAGCCTTGACAGGATATTTTAAAGACTCTTCACTTTAGAGACTCAATATCTTCCTGCTAAATCAAATTTTATATATACCCCAAAGAACCTATGCCAATTTCTAACACAGACCAGGGTTCTTAATGTATTTGTTCAAGGAATGAATTGATGATTTATGATTCTGATTACACTTGACTTCTATATAGCATTTCCTTTCTTTGATTTGTGCAAATGGAGACTCTTTGCTTAAAATAAATTAGGTTGCATTATAGAAATTCTGTAATCCTTTTCCAGGGGTGCCTGGAAAAACTATAGCTAAAATGGTCATTATTTAAGATATAACATAGTACAAGCAAACAACTAATTGGACTGTTAAAATCCCACAACTCTATTTAAGAATGAACAATCTCAATCACTAGGTAAGAAAATAATGACAAGCTGAAAAGACTACCAGTTGAGATGAACTGCCCTTGACTTTATGGGTGTTATTTATTTTCATAAGCAATGGCAGGAGATGAAAATACTCAACAGAAGAAAAAAAGCACTACAGTAATTGGAATTCCTTGTCATTCAGTGTCAGTTCCTTTTATACCAGAGTTCCACAGATCTTTAAAGTGGAAAAATGGGCCTAGGGTTTAGCATGAGACTTTCATGGAGGAAGGCAATGTGGTAGAGTGGACAATATATGGATTAGAAAGATCTGGATTACAACCCCTGCCGTGCCACTCACTGTGGTATAAACTTAGGTATTTAACCTTTTTGAATTCCAATTTCCTCAGTTGTAAAATGGGGTCTAGGGGCTGTGATACCAACCTCTTAAGTTTGTAAGATGACTAATATTTATTGACGAATGCCTAGCAAATGGTAAATAGTCCCTGAGAGCTATGGTGATTATGATGGTCAACAGGTTGTATATTCAGAAGGTAATGGCCACTTAATAATAACTGAGCTCTATAATTTTTGGATGGGTAGGATTGTGGACCATTTAAAATTTCACTGCCCTCTGTGGTTGGGAAGTCTGTGGGACTTTGTCTTAGTCCTGAGAAAGATTGCCAGTAATTTACCATGTGCTAACATGTTACCTCCACTTAGAAGATACCTGGTATTGTTGTACTGTTACTTGGGGATAATTTTTCCATGGCAAAGAATTTTTGCTCATTTAACCAGACTTTCATTAAAACCATACCCACATGAGTCAAGGGAAGAGAACCAAACTAACTTCCTTTCTGGAAGAACGAGGCTACCGTGGCACTAGTTTCTTTTTGCCGTTACATTTCATCCGACTGTAGTCATATTTTGTCAGGACCTTAAAAATCAATTTGGATCCGTGGCCACTAAGCAGTTTCTTTTTAAAATTTCACTGAATTATTTTACTGTGTTCACGGTCTTTTTTATTATTAAAGTTCATTGACCTCTCAGCCTTTTTTAGACCTTCTGGATCCAAAATAGCCAAGAAAATTAAATAATTCTGTCTTTAAAAAATAGTCATCAGCTATTTTTTTCAATACTTGTGTTGACTCAAGAGTTTCAGATGATTCAATATATGACATCAGCACTGGGAACTCCATCATCCAAAGTCTGTTTACAACTGATGAACCAGTGGGAGGCACTTATGTATACATGTATTTTTTTTTCATAGAAAGAATGTAATAGGTTGCTCTGAATTGAACACACGTGTGTGCACACACACACACACACCCCCCTCAACTCTATATACATGAGCTGTCAAATGATAACTTTAGAATTTGCATAGGTTGTTAACTTGCAAATATTTTGTTTATTTTACCAATATTTACCAATAATGTGTCAGGCACTCTTCAGTGCTTGGGATACATGAACCAAACAAACTTCCCTGCCCCACAGAGCTTATAGTCTAGCAGGTGACCATTTGGAAACCCCTCCAATAATACTCAAGCAGAATATGACATGAATTAATATATCTCATCACCACAGGGTTATGGTTATAATTGGAGAATTAGAAAAAATTACATGATCAGAAGTCAAACACACACTTGATGTGTCATCATTCTCAGACCTGTGCCTGTCAGTGAGAGAATGCTCCCTGTGCCACAGTAAAATGAGAAGAAAAAGAGTAACATTATAAAATATAGATAAGCATAATATCTTATTTGTAATTAAAAAACCCCAAAATGTCTGAACTGAAAATTTTTCATGACTTATTCAGTGGTAAAAGCTGACATGATTTCACATGGGTGTCCTATAAATCTTCAGTGAATTATCTGTATGTTTCACTGCAGAAATTTTGTGCTTGATACAGTATAGGGTGTTCCCTCCTATGCCACAATACTACCTCCATACCCTTCTAGGGCCCCTTGCCCCCAAGAAATCTGAATTCTGAGACCTGTCTGGCAAGGATTTCGGATAAGGGACTGTGGATCTGTAAGTATGTATCTTTGAAGGTTGCCAACCATATTTTCTTGGAAAGGTCTATTCTTTTCTCTAATGTTGTCTTTCTTGTTTTTTGGCGTATTAAAATATTCTTTCTTTTACATAAATGCGGTTTGTTCTGTTTTCAAATATCTTTACTTGGCAAAATAGAAAGGTTGGCAGTCCTCTATTTCTTTTTAAACATGATGCTCTTCTGTGAAATATAAAATTCAGGGTGAATCTGACCTGGTCTCACAAGCCTGCTTCCTAGTCACTCATATCCCACCCCTAATCCATCTGCACTATTATTTAATTATTATTGTTTTAAAAGCAGACTCACTTAAAAGAAGTGAAACAAATTTCTTTCCAAAGAAAATATTTTATCATCACTGTAAATGGAAAACCAGTATCATTTGCCATAACAGGAGGTCACTGAAAAATGAATGTGAGAACAAAGTAATATTTTGTGACCCACCTAAAGCCACCTTGGGATCTAGCACATGCTTCTATTATTGAAATGGGTCAGAAACACAGAATTGTTAAGTTTCTTTCTGCCTTACTGTTAACCTTTACCTCTTCCAGGACCATTTAATTTCCTTTTGTTCTGACTTGTAAGGGTAAATCACCAGCATCCTTCCAAGTATTTCATATATCCTACAATGAGAATCAAATCACATTTTGCATTTTTTTTCCTTACTTGGGTGGTTGTGGTTATACTTTGATCTCAAACCGCACCAGTATATACTTCCCTCCAATGTATATAATAGCCCAGTGCTTCTCAAACTTTGGCATTCAAATCCCCAGAGCGCTGTGTTAAAATACAGACTTTGATCTGGCAGGTCTGGACTGGGCTCTGAGATTTGCATTTCTTGTAAGTTCCAGGTGATCTTGATGTTGCTGGTCCCAGGATCCCACTCGGAGGAACAATGACATCTTTGGCAATGGGAGTGTCAAGAAAGGCTGGAGTGGTAGAATAGGGCAGATTGTTGTTTTCCTTTGCCCTGTCATTTCAAGGATTGCTTTCCTAAGAGTGACTGGGACAGCCCAGCCTTAAATAAAATAAAATAAAAATATATTCCCATTTAGTACTGAGTCTGTGGCAAACTGACTTTTCCTAATCTCTAATTCTCTGCATCTGATGATACTTACACAGACCAAATGATATATACTACTTTGAAATACTGTTTACATGGATTTAAATAATGGAAAGTTCAGCACAAACAACAATGGGACAAGCAATTAAGGTTAATTGGTGTCAACTATTTTGAAGTTCCCATAGATTTTTTGTGGGTTACGTATATGCATAATGATATCTAACTTAAAAAAGCTATCTCAAGACCCCAGGAAAGAATGTATGCATAAATAATTTGTAAAGCCTTGAAATGACTAGTTTTGATGACTCTCATTCCTTCTTTCCTTTTCCTTCTTTCCAACTTGTCTCCAACTTATATTCTCATTGTGACGTACAAAGCAGCTGAAATTCACAGGGTACCGGCCTTGAGAAGGTGGAGCAAAGATTCATCATACTTAGTTCTCTGCCAGGATACGACACTGCCGCCGCTTGCCCAGTGAGTGATTATTGGTTAATTAAATTTTAAGAAACACTGAGCCTAGTAGGAAATTGCACTGCCAGCAAAGATTTCACTCAGATATCTTACATTGTTTGCTTTTTCATTTGTTTTTCTCTGAGAAAGTGGGCTTGTATACTCTCTGATTAGGTTTATATTTAACTCTAAGGGTATATATATTAGAATTTGGGCCTCTATCTATTTTCATCTGTCTGTCTACTAATCAATTGAAGAGAGAGTGAGAAAGTAACCAAACAAGGAAGCTCAGGCTCGGATTTACATGGCAGCTTTCTCACTCAGTAGTGGAGTAACTGCAATTTCCAAGTCTTCATTTACCCATCTACCTTACTGTGGGAAAACGCATTTCATATGAAGCACTTGATATTAGGCTCAATAAAACTATGATTTTTCTAATGTATCATGGGAACAGATGCCATTGCTCGTCCTGTATGCTCTGAAATTTTCTTCTAAGGAAAGTTTGCATCATTGTTTCTGAATCATTACTTAGATTTTGGAAACAACTGGGTTTTTAAAGGATGCAGTTGATTTTTTAGAATTGCTTTTCTAATTTATATTCAATAATAGTGCAACTCTGGGCAAGTCATTTAACCTCTTCTGGTGTAACTTTCTTTTCTATCTCTAAAGTGAAGATATAGATGATCTCTAGTAAAAACATACTGACAACAACCCCTCACATATCTGAAAAGAAAAACTTTATGAAACAATAACCTTCCCATGAGAGATGTATTATGATAGCTCCTTTGCTCATCTATTATCTTTCATTAAAAAAAGGCTGGATACAACCCAGTTAATTCATTTCATGCTATTTGTCACCATTGCAGATGGAAAACCTGGGGTCTGATGATCTCTATGTATCTGCTTTTGCCCAGTGGAAACAATTTCCAATTCCAGTGGGTTTTGACTAGAACTCTTTTGAGGCCTCAAGTAGCCTTTAACTCTAATATTCTCTAACCTGAATCTTAGTACCAGCTTTATTTTCAGTATAAAGCCCTCTGTTCTTCTGCTCTCACATCATGCGTGGTTTATGGACCCAGGGAGGCTAACTGATATGCTCTTATCAGAGAATGTGAAATCTTCCCAGCACATCTTCTCATCCTTTGCTTTTCCCAGCAAACCACTTAGCTCCTCGCTGGCACTTGCCTCTTTCAAATATTTTTGAAACAGAAAGTTTGCATATTGAGTTTCAACACAAACATGAATGTGTGTTTGGAAAGGGAATATAGAAAACAACATGTAGCAATCATTTTAAATTCATTCAGGAATATTAAAATGTTATACCAAAACATACACTGATGCATCATGTTTGAAAAATGGTCTGGCGGCTTGCTGAAAGCATTAATATCACCTCTAAATTTGTGAAACTTCAAAAATTGAAAACTGCTGGACTCACCTTCTTAATCTATTAATAAAGAAGCTGAAATGGATAATCTCTGAGGGCAGTTCTTTTTAGGATGTTGTTTTAGAAGTCCAGCCTACCTGCACTGCTTACTATCCCTGATGCTGAAAACCTCACTGTCTGATAGTTTCACTTACCCTAGGGAGGAAATCAAGGAAAAAGAAATTGCCAGTAATTTTGAGAGACAACTGTTTCATGGACACCATTATGTCAAAGTACTTTTTGGCCACAATTTATATGTCTTATTTGGCCCTGATGTGAGTGGATGGAAATGTGTGCTTTTGCTTGGGTTTTTGAGAGCATCTTAACTTGGTGACGGACAGTTGTGGACTTTTTTTTCTACCACTTTCTTTGGATTTTAGGAACTGCTTGGGAGAAGACAATGAAATGTAGTGGCCCTCAACCTTTGGTGTACAGCTGAAGCACCTGGGATTTTAAAACACCACTCAAAAGACCAGGCAGTGCCCTTTGGGATTCTGATTCAGTAGGTCCTGCCGCACCTCCTGCAATACTCCACATTTTGAAATGCTGTCTCCGGGTGATCTGATGTATACCCGAGGCTGAATAACTAACTACTGGACTTCAACACATCAATGGGCCTTGTGCTCACTCACTCTTAAACTGCCACTTCCCTAGGAACTGAAATGTCCAGGGACTACAAGAAAAGAAAGGAGTCTGAGAAATCTCCTTATATTCTTCTGCTTCTTTTATTAACCTCCTTTTCTCTTGTAGACAGTTAAGCCACTGAGTTAAGCCACTATCATACTTGGAAATTCAAGGCCAAATTCAACTGTCTTCATTGAGTATGACTTCAGTAAGTAGTCTTTCTGGCAGTTTCTAAACCATTCTCTCAACTGCTGCCAAATAGTGTATTGTAATTGGTATTCATATTGTGTTCACTCCAGACCTAAAGACACACACAGACTGAAAGTGAAGGGATGGAAAAAGATATTTCATGCAAATGGAAATGAAAAGAAAGCTAGGAAATGAATAAAATAAAATAAAAAGAATACTTACATAAACAAAATAGACTTTAAAGTAAAGACTGTAACAAGAGTCAAAGAAAGGTATTGCTTAATGAGAAAGGGCTCAATCCAAGAGGATATAATATTTGTAAATGCTTACGCACCAAATATAAGGGCACCTAAATACATAAAGCAAATATTAATGGACATAAAGGGAGAAATTGACAGAAATACAATAATAGTAAGAGAATATACAATGGCAAAAGCTGGTATCTTCAATAAATGGTGCTGGGAAAACTAGACAGCCACATCTAAAAGAATGAAACTGGATCACTATCTTATACCACACACAAAAGTAAACCCAAAATGAATTAAAGACCTAAATGTAAGACCTGAAACCATGAAACTCCTGAAAGAAAACATAAGCAATACATTATTAGACACTGGCCTTTGCAATATTTTTCTGAATCTATCTCCTCAGTCAAAGGAAACAAAAGCAAAAATAAACAAGCGGGACTACATCAAACTAAAAAGCTTGTGCACAGCGAAGGAAATCATCAACAAAATGAAAAGATGACTTATTGAATAGGAGAAAATATTTTCAAATTATATATCTGATAAGGAGTTAATATCCAAAATGTATAAAGAATTCATATAAGTCAACACCAAAAAAAAATCCATGCAAATAATCTAGTTAGTAAATGGGCAGAGGACCTGGGTAAATATTTTTCCAAAGAAGACATACAGATGGCTGACAGACAGACATGTGAAAAGATGCTCAGCATCACTAATCATCAAGGAAATGCAAATCAAAGTCACATGATACATCACCTGCACATGTCAGAATAGCTGCTATGAAAAAGACAAGAAATTACAAGTGTTGACGAGGATGTAAAGAAAAGGGAGCTCTCATATACTGCTAGTTGGAATGTAAACTGGTACAACTACTACAGAAAACAGTATCTAAGTTCCTCAGAAAATTAAAAATAGGAATACCATATGGTCCAGCAATTTCCTTCTGGATGTTTATCCAAAGAAAACAAAAACACGAATTCAAAAATATATGTGCACCCCTCTATTCACTGCAGCAGTATTTACAATAGCCAAGATATAGAAGCAACCTAAGTGTTCATCAATAGATGAATGGATGAAAATATGGTACATATATACAATGGAATATTACTCAGCCATAAAAAAGTGTGAGATCTTGTCATTTGTGACAACATGGATGGACCTGGAGGGTATTATGCTAAGTGAAATAAGTGAGATAGACAAAGACAATACCATATGATTTCACTTACATGTAGAATCTAGAAAAAAAAACAAATGAGTTCACAAAATAAAATAGAAACAGACTCATAAATACAGAGAACAAACTGGCAGTTGCTGGGTGAGAGGACTTGGAGTCAGGGGAGTGGTAAAAATAGGTGAGGGGGATAAAAAGGTACAAACTTCCAATTATAAAATAAATAAGTCCTGGGGATGTAAAGCACAGCATAGAGAATACATCTGTTAATGATTTAATACATATGTGTGGTGACAGACTTACTGTGGTAAGCATTTCTACTGTGTATAAATATAGAATGATGATATCAGATTCAAGATAGCAGCATGAAAGGTGAGACAGAGAACTCCTCCCCAAACCACATGTAATACAAAAATATAGTTCATACACCTAATCCTAAAAGAGCAAGAGGAATAAAGGCTGAGCCAGACTGCATACAACTTGGAGAACAGAACAGACCTCATGAAACAGGGTAACATACCAAAGCCTTGATCCAGGGGAACCCAAGCCCTAACCCCACCCCAGCTCACTGGCGGAAGGAAGAGAAACAGAGCAGGGAGGAGGTGGAAGCCTAAGGCTGCTGAACACCCAGCCCTGGAGATCTGCTTTGAGAGTACAAACTTACATTGCATGGTGCTCTACAGATTAGTGGGTTTGGAAAGATAAGACAGGTGGAATACTTGGAGAGACTGAGATTCCAGCTGTTTGTGGAGGACAGGGATCCACATCCAGCTGCTCTGGGACAAAGGAAAGGCAGGCAGTCTGAGAAGCTTCCTAGCAGCAAGAGGGCTGCTGAATGGGCAGGGTTTGCATGGAGCTTGTGGCGTGGGAGAAGGGATAGGTGGACAAGGTTGTCTGGTCACTCTCTGCCCAGCAGGTTGGGAACTTTCAGGAGCTTCAGTTACTCCATTCCCCTGGTTGGCTACTCAGCTCTGAGGTACCCCACTGTGATATGCACCCTGCTGTGCCTTCCTCCAGGCCTGCTGGCACTGGCTCACAAACCAGCAGTCCCTGCCCTGGTGTCAGGCCCCACCTAGAGCAACCACAGATGCAAAGCACAGAGGCTTACACCTGTGTGCTTGGACCATTGGTTCTGACAGTGGAGACAGGCACTGCAGCCAGGAAGCAGGAAAGAGCTCTTTCCTCCCCCAAGGTACCAGCACCACTCCCCTGTGACTCCTGACATCACTCCAGGTGCTGAGCAGCTCCAGAGACTGGGCAATAGAGGGCGCCACATGCAAATATGAAATGTCAAAGGAAACTGGTTCAAACAAAAAATCTCAGAAACACCAGAAAAAGTGGCAAATGAAACTGAACTCAACAATCTTCATGAAAGAGAGTTCAAAATAAAAATCATAAACTTCCTTATGGAGGTACAGAAAAACATTCAAGAACTTAGGGACAAATTTAGGATGGAGATTCCATCATTAAGAAATTCCATATCTGAAATGAAACATACAATGGAGGGATTTAAAAGCTGATTAGACATAGCAGAGGAGACAGCAAATGGAAAAGAAATTAGAGAAGAAGAATACAAAGAAGGTGAGGCACAGATAACAAAATGGATCTCTAAGAATGAAAGAATATTGAGAGAACTGTGGGACTAATCCAAATGGAACCATATTCACATTATAGGGGTACCAGAAGAAGAAGAAGAAGAGATAAAAAGGGATAGAAAGTGTCTTTGAGGAAGTAATTGCTGAAAACTTCCCCAATCTGGGGAAGGAGATAGTCTCTCAGGCCATGGAGATGCACAGATCTCCCAACACAATGAACCAAAGGAAGACAGCACCAAGACATATAAATAATTAAAATGGCAAAGATCAAGGATAAGGACAGACTTCTAAAAGTAGCTAGAGAGAGAAAAAAGATCACATACAAAGGAAAACCCATCAGGCAATCATCAGACTTCTCAACAGAAACCTTACAGGCCAGAAGGGAGTGGCATGATATATTTAATGCAATGAAGAAGGGCCTCGAACCAAGAATACTCTACCTGGCAAGATTATCATTTAAATTTGAAGGAGGGATTAAACAGTCTTTAGATAAGCAAAAGATCAAAGAATTTACCACCCACAAACCACCTCAAGAGTGCATTTTGGAAGGAATGAATAGATGGAAGTATTCCTAAGGCTAAATGGCTGTCACCAGGGGAAATCAAACCACAGCAAAGAAAGTAGAACAATTAATTACTAAGCAGATGCAAAATCAAATCAACTACCCCCAAAGTCAATCAAGGGATAGACAAAGAGTACAGAATATGATACCTAATAATAGGATACCTAATATATAAGGAATGGAGGAGGAAGAAAAATGAGGAAAAAAAGAACCTTTAGGTTGTGTTTGTAATAGCATACCAAGTGAGTTAAATTAGACTGATAGATAGTAAGGGAATTGCCCTGGAATCTTTGGTAACCATGAATCTAAAGCCTGCAATGGCAATAAGTACATACCTATCGATAATCACCATAAATGTAAATGGTCTGAATGCACCAATCAAAAGACATAGAGCCACTGAATGGACAAAAAAACAAGACATGTCTATATGCTGCCTGCAAAAGACTCACTTCAAACTCAAAGACATACAGAGACTACAAGTGAAGGGATGGAAAAGATATTTCATGCAACTAATAGGGAGAAAAAAGCATGAGCTGCAGTACTTGTATCAGACAAAATAGACTTCAAAACAAAGAAAGTCACAAGAGACAAAGAAGAACATTACATAATGATAAAGGGGTCAGTCCAACAAGAGGATATAACTATTATAAATATTTATGCACCCAACGCAGGATTACCTATATATGTGAAATAAATACTGACAGAATTAAAGGGGGAAATAGAATGGAATGCATTCATTTTAGGAGACTTCAACACACCACTCACTCCAAAAGACAGATCAACCAGACAGAAAATAAGTAAGGAGACAGAGACATTGAACAACATATTAGAACAGGTGGACCTAATGGACATCCACAGGATACTCCATCCAAAAGCAACAGGATATGAATTCTTCTCAAGTGCACACGGAACATTTTCAAGAATAGATCATATACTAGGCCACAAAAAATTCAAAAAGATTGAAATTATACCAACCAACTTCTCAGATCACAAAGGTAAGAAACTAGAAATAAATTACACAAAGAAAATGAAAAAGCCCACAGACACATGCTGGTTTAACAACATGCTCTGAAAAAATCAACAGATCAATGACCAAATAAAAACAGGGATCAAGCAATATATGGAGACAAATGACAACAATAATTCAACGCCACAAAATCTGTGAGATGGAGTGAAGGCCATGCTAAGAGGGAAGTATATTGCAATACAGGCCTACCTCAGGAAAGAAGAACAATCCCAAATGAATAGTCTAAACTCACAATTAATGAAACTAGAAAAGAAAGAACAAATGAGGCCCAAAGTTGGTAGAAGGAGAGACATAATAAAGATTAGAGCATAAATAAATAAAATCAAGAAGAATACAACAACAGAAAGAATCAATGAAAGTAGGAGTTGGTTCTTCAAGAAAATAAACAAAATAGATAAAACCCTGGCCAGACTTAAAAAAAAAAAAGAGAATCTACACACATAAAAAGAATCAGAAATGAGAAAGGAAAAATCATGATGGACACCACAGAAACAGAATTATTAGAGAATACTATGAAAATCTATATGCTAACAAACTGGATAACCTAGAAGAAATGGACAACTTTCTAGAAAAATACAACCTTTCATGGCTGACCCAGAAAGAAACAGAAAATCTGAATAGACCAATTACCAGCAAAGAAATTGAACTGGTAATCAAAAAACTACCTAAGAACAAAACTCCTGGACCAGATGGTTTCACTGCTGAATTTTATCCAACATTTAGTGTAGACCTAATACCCATCCTCCTTAAAGTTTTTCAAAAAAACAGAAGAGGAGAGAATACTCCCAAACTCATTCTACAATGCCAGAATCTATCTAATACTAAAGCCAGGCAAAGACATCAGAAAAAAAGAAAATTACAGACCAATATCCCTGATGAACATAGACGCAAAAATACTCAACAAAATATTAGCAAACCGAATTAAAGAATACATCAAAAAGATCATCCATCATGATCAAGTGGGATTCATCCCAGGGACGCAAGGATGGTACAACATTTGAAAGTTCATCAATATCATCCACTAGATTAACAAAAAGAAGGACAAAACCACATGATCATCTCCATAGATGCTGAAAAAGCACTGGACAAAATTCAACATCCATTCATGATAAGACCTCTCAACAAAATGGGTATAGAGTGCAAGTACCTCAACACAATAAAGGCCATATATGACAAACCCACAGTCAACATTATACTTAACAGCGAGAAGCTGGGAGCTTTTCCTTTACGATCAGGAACAGAGAACAATGCCCACTCTCCCCACTTTTATCCAACATAGTTAGAGGTCCTAGCCACGGCAATCAGACAACACAAAGAAATAAAAGGCATCCAGATTGGTAAGGAAGAAGTCAATCTGTCCCTGTTTGCAGATGACATGATATTATACATAAAAAACCCTAAAGAATCCACTCCAACACTACTAAATCTAATATCTGAATTCAGCAAAGTTGCAGGATACAAAATTAATACACAGAAATCTGTGATATTCCTATACACTAATGATGAACTAGCAGAAAGAGAAATCAGGAAAACAATTCCATTCACAATTGCATCAAAAAGAATTTAAAAACCTAGGAATAAACCTGACCAAGAAAGTGAAAGATCTATACTCTGAAAACTACAAGACACTAATGAGAGAAATTAAAGAAGATACCAATAAATGGAAATATATCCCATGCTCATGCATAGGAAGAATCAATATTGTCAAAATGGCCATCCTGCCTATAGCAATCCACAGATTCAATGCAATCCCTTTCAAAATACCAACAGCATTCTTCAATGAACTAGAGCAAATAGTTCTAAAATACATATGGAAACACAAAAGACCCCGAATAGCCAAAGAAATCCTGAGAAGGAAGAATAAATCTGGGGGGATTGTGCTCCCCAACTTCAAGCTCTAGTATAAAGCCACAGTAATCAAGACAATTTGGTATTGGGACAAGAATAGATCCATAGACCAATGGAACAGAATAGAAAGCCCAGATATAAACCCAAGCACATATGGTCAATTAATATATGATAAAGGAGCCATGGATATACAATGGGGAAATGACAGCCTCTTCAACAACTGGTGTTGGCAAAACTGGACAGCTACATGCAAGAGAATGAAGCTGGATTTTTGTCTAATCCCATACACAAAAGAAAACTCAAAATGGATCAAAGGCCTGAATGTAAGTCATGAAATCATAAAACTCTTGGAAGAAAACATAGGCAAAACTCTCTTGAATATAAACATGAACAACTTTTTCCTGAACACATCTCCTCGGGCAAGGGAAACAAAATAAGAAATGAACAAGTGGGACTACATCATGCTAAAAAGCTTCTGTACAGCAAAGGACAGCATCAGCAGAACAAAAGGCATCCTACAGTATGGGGCAATATATTTGTAAATGACATATCTGACAAGGGGTTAACATCCAAAATATATAAAGACTCACACATCTCAACACCCAAAAAGCAAATAACCCAATTAAAAAATGGGTGGAGTATATGAACAGACATGTCTCCAAAGAAGAAATTCAAATGGCCAACAGGCACTTGAAAAGATGCTCCACATCATTAATTATCAGGGAAATACAAATTAAAACCACAATGAGATATCTCCTCACACCAGTTAGGATGGATAACATAGAAAGACTAGGAACAACAAATGCTGACAAGGATGAGAAAGGGGAACCCTCCTACACTGTTGGTGGGAATGTAAACTAGTTCAACCATTGTGGATAGCAATATGAAGGTTCCTCAAAAAACTGAAAATAAAACTACCATTTGACCCAGGAACTCCACTCCTAGGAATTTACCCAAAGAAAACATCTTCTCAGATTCAAAAAGACATATGCACCCCTATGTTTATTGTAGCACTATTTACAATAGGCAAGATATGGAAGCAACCTAAGTGTCCATGAGTAGATGAGTGGATAAAGAAGATGTGGTACCTATACACAATGGAATATTATTCAGGCATAAGGAAGAAAGAAATCCTACCATTTGCAATAACATGGATGGAGCTAGAGGGTATTATGATCAGTGAAATAAATAGGCAGAGAAAGACAAATACCAAATAATTTCCCTCATTTGTGGAGTATAATAATGAAGCAAAACTTCATTTTTGAAGGAACAATAATGAAGGAACAAAACAGCAGCAGACTCACAGACTCCAAGAAGGGATTAGCAGTTACCAAAGGGGAGGGGTGTGGGAGGGTGGGTGGGGAGGGAGGGCGAAGGGGATTGTGGGGTATCATGATTGGTGCACATGGTGTGTGTGGGGTCACGGGGAAGACAGTGTAGCTCAGAGAAGACAAATGGGGACTCTGTGGCATCTTACTACACTGATGGACACTGCAATAGGGTATGGGGGGAGACTCAATAATGAGGGGGAATGTAATAACCACATTGTTTTTCTTGTGAAACCTTCATAAGAGTGTATATCAATGATACCTTAATTAAAAAAATATAGAATCACTGTGTTGTATGCCTGAAACTAATACTGTATGTCGAGTACACAGCAATTCCAAAAAAAAAAAAAAAAATAGGAAAAGACACCAGTGATGCTCACACACAGAGAAAAGGCCATGTGGGACACAGCAAGAAGGTGCTGCCTGCAAGCCAAAATGAGAGGCCTTAGGACTTCTGCTGACAACTGATCTTGGATTTCCAGGTTCCAAATTGTGAAAAATACATTTGTTGTTTAAATAAAAAATTTTTTTGTGATGAATGAACTTTTAGGTAATTCCTCTGACAGCTTTTATCATTAGCTCTTAATAAATCAAGTCAGTTATTCATTTATTTATTCATTCAACCTTCATTAAAGAGCGAATGCTTTCTCTAGGCATTTAAGCACTTAAAACTGTACAGTGATGAACAGCCTGAGATCAAGGATCTCCCTGGTTCAAATTCAGCCCTATCATTTCTCAACTTTTTGACCTTGAACAAAAGATCTCATTTTCTAAATCTGTTTCCTTATCCTCAAACACGAATAATGATGAAACCTGTCTCATTGGCAGTGGTATGAGAAAATGAACTCACAAACCCTTAGCACAGTTCCTAGGACATGACAGTTATGCAGTGAAGGTTAGCCATTATTATTATCATAATGTGTATGGCATGGGTTAGGTCCTGAGGATACAAAGATGGATAAGACTAGATAATTAGAGTAGAGAGGTAAGGAGTCAAACACCAATTAATACATGGAGTAAATATGCAGGCAACACCTGGATGACCTAAGGTCTGTTGTGGGTGGGTCAGGAATGGGGAGGGGTATGTGCTCAGGGAAGCCTGAATGATGTGATATTGGAGTGAGGTTCTGATGAAAGATTAGTAATCAACCACACTTTGTAAAAAAATACTTCATTCTTGTCTCTCATATGATTAACTGCATGACATTTATAAAAATTATACAGGTACCTTAAAAAACATATTGAAAATGTTTAAATTTTCAGCAATCATTGTATCTGAGCAGGAGGTGAGTTACCAAATCTATGTCTTCTAAAGGGAGATGGAGAAGAAAGTGACTCACCCCTGTAGCAGAAGTAGCTGTCAAGGATGCTGTAGAGGAGACTCCGCACTGGGGGCTGGAGGATGGTTCCAGGGCAGTGGTTGTCAATAGGGCGCAATTTTGCCCCCTAGGGGACATTTGGCAATGGCTGGAGACATTTCTCATGGTCATGACTGGGAAAGGATGCTATTAGCATCTAGTGTGAAGAGGTCAGAGATGCTATTAAATATCGAACAACAGGTAGGACAGCTCCCCACGACAAAGGATGATCTGGATCAAAATGTGAATTGTACCACTCGCCAGTGATTCACAAACCATCGTGTGCACTAGAGTCACTTGGAGAGCTTGTTAGAACCCATGTAGCTGTGATCCGTCCCCAGAATTTCTGATTCAGTAGGTCTGGGGGGTGGGACCCAAGAATCTGCATCTGTAACTAGTTCCCAGTCAATGCTGATGCTTCTGGTCTGGGGACCCTACTTTGAGAACCAGTGGTCAATCTAACCTGTATGTTCATGTTCAAATTTCAGATGTCTGAGTTATGTGAATTTTTTCAGTGATACAAAATTTTGAGTGGAAAGTTACCAAGATCCTATTTATGTCATAGATGTGTGTAGAATTAAGCTAGTTGTAGAACTGAAAAATGGAAGCCATCAATGTAGTGACCCAAATTTCAGCTGCTGTCTTCTGGGTGTCTTTTCCCTTGATGGCTTTCTAGGCCAAAAATAATGGCACATTTAGGTTCTAGGTATAAAGAATTACTGGCACTTTCTCTAAGATTCAAGATTGTTACAATAAGTCAGTTCTTTGGCATTTACTAAATAATCAGTGTTCTCAATTTAGTGGTGACATCATTAATAATCATTCATTTGCCAATAATTATGCTATGATATTTTCATCATGCATGGGAATATTTTTATTGAGCTGGATTTTCCTTCCAAATAGTCAGAAGTCTAGGTCTATTTTTCTCATCTAAGTGAGATTTGGGGATTTACGGTGGGTGAAAGGACTTCATAATGATGTTGGAAGATAGAAGATAGTCAGCGGACCAGAACTACAGAGCACAAAACAGAAAAGATCCAGAATGCCTTGCAAGTATACTTACTCACTCTATTCATAATTCATTACTTTGTATTCAATAAAATTTATGAACTATATAAACCTATATGGTGTCTGACTAATCTCCATTTTCAGAACTGACAGAAACAGATATGAAGTATACTGGAAAGAAGCTGGATAAGAGAATGAGAAATAATTTGAGCATTGTTAAAATTGATAAGATTTGCTAAGAGAGGTTGTGTAATGTATGAAATATTAAGCAGATTTCATTCTATGTGTGAAGTCTGAGAATATCTCACCTGAAGGCAGGGGGATGGAAGACTTGGGCTTTAAAGCTCTACTCAGCATCTCCAGAAAAAGCCTATTTTTAGCTTCTTGAATAGGTGGCATGCTATTATATCTCATATAAAAGGATGACATATTTTTCATTTTAAAAGAACCCAGAATTATGGAAAAGGAGGACATATCATATCACAACCTTTTATTTAGTCCTAGCATTTGAGAAAATATGTTAAAAAATCATTGCTGTCGCTGTATGGGGACTGTCTTTTTACTTGTCTCTCATGGAGATTCTTATTTTCTAGTGGGCGGGAACCTCATCCCAAATGGCCTAGAATCCCAGCAGCCAGCACAGCACCTGACGTGACAGCACTCAGAGTCGCTCACTGAATGATTATACACAGGACATTCCTTCTACGACATTTAAACTTTCGCTTTCACAGGACACACTTTGATTGGCACCTTGATTCTGTAAGTAGAGAACTGGAAATGTCTATCATAGGAAAAGTGAACATGTGGGCTTCTCCAAGAGAAAAATAAAAACTTCTAATATTGAAAACCATCTGGAAAGTTCCTTGAGGGAGGAGATGGATGGAGGGAGCTTCAGATTCAGCCATGCCAGGTATTTGCCGTTCTTAGGTGGCCCCACCACCACCACCCCCGGGCACTGGGAAAGGCTCCTATGGTACTTTTAGACCAAGTCAGAACTTTGTATTTCGTCACGACACTGCCTTGAAAACAATGCTTACAAAGCACTGAAAATGTGCTTTTTTCCCACCGTATCACTTTCCTCTCTGTCTTCTGGGCTTCTGTAGGGTCCTTAATCTGTGGTCCAGCACCATGGTCCCCAGAGGGCCCGGGGATGCAGCTGTGTTTCAGGATAACTAGCTTCCTTGTAACCCAACATATTTTATTTCATACATTTAAGAGCATTATTCTGAGGAGTCTGTGGCCTTCACTAGATGGCCAAAGGGGGCCATGGCACAAAAATGGTTATAAGCTCCAGGCTGCCTTGGGTGAAAGGTACTTATTCATTACATTTCCCTCCTCATAAGCTATAGAATCAATTTCTCCAGTCATATACATTTCACTTTTTTCCCCCAGGAAATTTACTCTCTAAACCCTCACTGTCTGATTATTTCCTAGATCCTCAAAAGGAACTAAAGTGCCCCAGAAAAGACTACTGTTGCTAACATTCAAACAATCGCTACATTATTCTCAACAGTTTACCTAATGTAAAAATAATTTTGCATCACATTGACTTTAAGGTTAGAAGCTTTTTTTTTTTCTTTAATGTTCATTTTTAGGGTTATGCCTTGTTAAGGGCTGAAGGTATGTGCCCTCCCCACCAATTCATATGCTGAAGCTCTAATCCTGGGACCCTCCTGGTGGGATTAACATCCTTATAAGAAGAGGAAGACACAGAGACAAACAGAGATAAGAGAGGAAGACAGAGAGATGCAGGCACGGAGGATAGGCCATGGGAGGACGTAGGTAGAAGATGGTGTTTGCAAACCAGGAAGAGAGCCTTCACCAGACATCAGATCTGCCAGCACCTTGAGGGTGGACTTCCCAGCCTCCATAACTGTGAGAAATAAATTTCCATTGTTGAAGCCCCCCAATCCATGGTATTTTGTTATAACAGCCCAAGCTAAGATATACTTCTTCTCAGTTATAAGCCTTTATCAGCAATGCACGGTCCACCAACACCAATATGCTTTTATAAAATAGTAACTCTCTCAAGAAAGCATTATTTTTTACTACTGTTTTTCAGCATGTTTCAAGAAGATGCCTTAAATGCAAAGAAAGAAGGAAACTCCAGACGTGCTCTAGTTCCTTGCTGCTCAGCCCTAACTGCCATCCCTAGCTAAGAGGCAAGGGAGGGATGTTGTGTGTAGCTGACCTAATGTATAAAGTTTAATATTTCAGCCTCAATTGTGAGGTTCTTCCCCTCTACATATTTCACAAATCTGCACTTGTCCACTCTAAGGCTGTGTCCGCTCCTGTGAAGCTCGATGCATTTCACTAGCAGCTTTGATAATGTTGAAGCCAGAACAGTTTCAAGGTTTAATGCCAGGTATGACTAGAAGAAACAGAAATTTTATATTGAAACAGAGTTTCTTCATCACAGAATTTCTCTCCTGTGAAAACACCATTCTTTCTACCTTTCTTTCTCTCACCAACCATTTCTTTCTCTCTCTTCTCTTTGTATGAGGAAGGGCATAGTTGAGACATTTCTCACCATTAGCCAGAGTGGGAAGGGTGGGTCAAAATTGGGTAAAAGTTGGAATATTATTCCAATGACTAATAGTCAACATGCATGAGAAGTAGGTGTGCAGGCCACCCTTTAAGAGCCCTGAATCTTGTGGTGGAAATCTAGGTTCTAAAGAGCTTCTGGAATATCCAGTATAAGCTGCAGACCCAAGGCAGGGGTTTATAACCTCCTTAGTCAGCATTCCCTTCCTTTGCCACTGGGTATCTTTGCTTGGCTCTCCTCCACCTGGTGCCCTTGGTTTAAACCCCCTCTCCTTTATTCTGATCTTTATCATCAGAAACTTTACCTGGTGGCCTGCCAGTGCCTTCTGAGTGGCGTGGGGAACACCAAAGTATGAAGGCAGAACCCCTGTCATGGCCCCTTTGAAGTTGAACTTGATGTTATATCATAGGAAAATGATTTAAATTTAGGTTCCTGGACTGATTGGATCTGGTCCACTTTCTGTTGTCACCTGATCAAGTCCCATCCTCTCTGCCATGAGCTTAAAAAGGAAACATCAGTAGCCAAAGACCAAGAGGAGAAAGGAACGTTTACTCATGCAACTTCTGAAGCTGCCCAGCACAGAACTGACTGTGCATACGTCCTGGATTTTCTCTATATTAATAGCTTTCACAAAAGCTGAGGCTCTAACGCTGTGGGGACTGGGATTCTGATTTGGAACACTAATTAATACATCATGGTATCAGGAGCACCCGACCCGTGGGTTCCTTCAGGTTTTAAGAACATCTTGTCGTTTGTCCCAAAACTAGAAAACAAGTTTCCACCCAGGTGGCCGGAGCAGAACAAGTTGTGACCCAAGGTAGTTAAAGGAGGGCTGGGTGAGGGCCCGGAGACGGATGAAGAAAGTCAGTGGCTGGGGGCCCAGAGGAGACTCAGTTCCCGGTCGCCGCAGTAAGCGAGGCGTGACTGGCCGTCGCAGAGCCAAGCTTTCCAAATCAACATCGTGAGTTTCTTCCTCCCGTGCCTCCATCTGAAATATCTACATTCCTTACACCCTGGAAAACTGGCCGACCCTCTTTTGTGATCAGCTGAGAGCTGTGCTTAGAAGCAAAGCTCTGGAATGAGAGTCTATGGGATTCAATCAACCGTCAGAGAGTTTGTGGCCACCATTTTATTAACCCCTTGTTATTTTTTGGCTGAGGGACTCACCCATTAATAGATTTAATACTTGTTTATACCACAGCTATTAAAACAAGTCTTCTGAAAGCTGCCAAAGGATGTTTTGACCGCGTTCCTAGCAATGAATAGTCCTGCCTTTTTCTGCAGATATAAGCAAGCCTGTGATTGACTGCCAAACTTAAAATTCCCGGGCTGAATCAAGTACACTAAAAGCAGTGTGTTTCAAACTATGAGTCCCAAACCATTAGTGGGTTGTGAAATCAATTCAGCGGGTAGCAAGAAGCACCTTTAAAAGGAAAGAAAGAAAGTGGACGGCAAAGCATCAGACAGAGTTCATGGCCTCCCGTAAGAATAAGGATTGTTCTGTGAAACGTTTGTTTGCGCTTGCAGACACAGGCCATTTGTAGGCTCAGTAGTTACATAAAATGTATTTTTTACTGGGGACTGTGGTCATCAGTTTAAAGCCACGGAACCAAAGCAATGCCAGCAACATGGAAAGAAGTGACTTGCTTAAGGAAATAAAGCCCTCCTGCTTTCTGACTGTCGTCCAGAGAGCTGGCTGAGAACAGGGAGGGGACAAGGAGACTCAAAAAATGGACAAGGGCCCAGTATGGGGTTTCAGGCCAGATGCTTGCTGGCCAAATGGAGGGTTGGCAAGTGGACAAACAAGGGCTTTAGTACTGCTGTTATTAGCCGCATGAAGACGAAGGAATTTTTAAAGAAACCAAACACATAGGATTTAAGGTACCAACAAAGATCTCCAGGTATGCAGCTGCATGTTGAGAAAGATCATTTCATAAACCTCGTGGCTGATGATTTGCAAAAAGTTCTAAATGTTTAGTAAACACAAACAAAGTTTAAATGTGCCTCTAGCACATATTCTCTTAGGTTGAGACATAAAACATTGCCACAATCTGGTCATTTTAACCTACAAAAATTGCAGTTTTATATGGTTCTGACTTTAAAGAAAAGGCATTCTAATTTTTGTTCAGGTAAAACAGTCAGAGTGTTGGTCTATATCCATCCATTCATCAATCTCTATCTGAGTAGGGGAAGCTAAGGATTAAAACACAAGTTTGCCTTTCAGAAATGAAGTAAAATTTAAAATAGTGCTTGGCTATTTATTACAGCTGCACTTAAAGAAAATCCAATTATCTTGAGGAGTTTGTTTCTTGGTTAATGGGTATTAAATGCAGCTAGGCCAAAACATCCCCAAAGGCTGTCTTATTTTTTTTTCATGAAATCCCCCCTAGAATGTATTTTTAAATACCCTGATCCTGAAATCAGTGTCCTTCCTTTCTGACATGCCTAAAACTTCTTTCCTCTAACATACATATTACATTGTATTTTCTCTAATATATAACAACTTGGGCTTCTTGCTCTCATGCTGGCAAATCTAAAGCATCTGTGACTTAACCTATAGGCCCTCCCATCTCCAGCAAAGACCTCTGATGTCTTTCATAAACTACTTCTTTCTTATCAAAGGCAATGTTTAGCTTTGTCCTCCTGACTTTTAACTGCGGCAGACAACATTTATTCTTATGGACATTATTTCCTAGTAGAAAAGAAATGATCTAAGTTGTATTTCCTTTTTATTTCTTCAGTCGCCCAGAAACATGTCTGCAAGGCAATAAAGTTTTCCATAATGTCTGGGCTGGGAAAAAAAAAAAAAAACTAGCCAAGATAAACCCAAAACACTGGCAGAGAGAAAAATAGTTGGCGCTTAGTTACTTTTCTTTCTTAGATATGAAGGAAGGGAAAGGAATCTTCCAGAAAGTTTGCTTTAATTAAATGCAATGCATATTTCTCTCTTCATGGGCTATGCAGTTCTGAGAGCTGTTTGTCATATTCTGGGCACCTAACTGAAGTGTCTAAATTGACAGAAAAGGCATCTTGTAAACAAAATGTTCTTTCAAGTCCACATCATATCCTAGGCATGTTTACCATAAACTTCAAAAACTATGTTCAACATTTCGAAACAAAAAGATTATGGATCAAAGTTTCTCCGTAGATATACTCAAAGGGCTTAAGTCATTAAAGGTGTGACTTTCTGACAATTTAATTCAGTTCTTGCCCCAAGAGCAAGATGCACAATTAAGTGGTTAAAATACCCCAGTTAATCAGAAATTGAAAACAAAATCTTTATGACAAGAGAAGCCTGATTTTTCTAGCAATCGTTGATTCTGGGCTGGTGTTCAAATCAGTCACAGCAGCAGAATTGCATGGCAATGACTAACTTTGAAAGCTTTTACTTGGAGATCCCAGAGCAGTTGCCTAGCCCTACAAGCTAATATTTTTCTATGCTCTGCCAGGCATGATATAAAAGATCCTGAAATGATTCTTGAAATTTCTCTGACTAACTTGTCTGTAGGGAAGGTATCCGAGGTGCCTCGTTCCCACAGATTTCCACACCGAAGAGGGATGGTTCAGGTGATCAACTCCAAACTGAGCCTTGTCCTCAGACTCTGCAGGATTGTGTCAGGATAAGGGAGGGTCATCTGTCCTGGTCATCTGGGATTAGTCACACCTTCCCCCAGAAGCCTCACCTAACTAATAGAGAGAGCCACAAAATAGGTTTTTGTTTTCATTTAACTTCCACAACAGATTAGAGGCCAAGTTATACATTGAACCCAAAGTTCAAGGAAACTCTTAAATTCCTACCACATAGCAGTTTAAAGATTTTAGAAGAAAGACTGTGAAAATGGAAGGCATTTTGAATATTGGCCCTTCATCCTCCTTTTAACAGCAAATGACACAGGGCTCGGCTTGGACCTATCTCAGACATGAGGTGCAAACCTCTTGCTTGCAAAGCTCCATCAGTGATCCTGTGAACATATGGGTTATTGTCAGGTGTATTTCTTATATAGAAGAAAAAAAAACTGTAGTTCTCTCACACACTGTTAATAAGAGAGCAAATTAGTCCAAAATTTTAGGAATACTGTATCTATCAAAATTCCAAGTGCATATATCCTTTGGCCCTGCAATCCCAGCTCTTGAAATTTATCCTGCAGATACATTCATGTATATATATATCTTTTCTTTTTTTTTTTTGCTGTGGCTTGTGTAAATGTTCAGTAACAGAAGTCCCAGCAAATAAGTTTTGGTTCATCTCATCATACTACAGCCTAATATTAAAAAGAATGAGAGAGAGTAACATAGAGTGAAATAAAGTTATATAGAGAGGTGTGGAAAGGTGTTAAAATTCTGTTATTTAAGGAAAGAGTAAGTCACAGCATGATATACATAGTATGATCCCATTTGTGCAAAAGGTATATTTATGTGTATGTATGTGTATGTGTGCATGCCTGTGTGTGTATATAAATGCAGGGCATACACAATTTCTGATAAGGTCTATAAAAAAGTGTTACCAGTGATCACTTGTAGAGAGTGTGGCTAGAAGATAGGGAGGGAGATTTTACTTTTTATTTTATACCCTGAACTTGTCAATATTATTATTATTATTATTATTTTTACTATAAGCATGCATTACTTCTTCTATTAAAATACTTTTTAAGAGCTCCATGGTCATACTTACTATAAAAATTGTGCCTATGTACTACAAAGAAAGCCCTGGGACCATCAGGGACACATCTAACTCTAACACCTGTATTTTGGATGGAAGTGTGGCTCTGAACTGAGATGCAGATGCTGGTTCCCTCCTCTGAGCTCCCCGTGCGTGCGTTAGGTTGAGAAGAGCACAGCGTTGTTCCAGGGCCTTCTCCCTGTGGGCCTGGAGGCTCCGTGCTGCTGGCTGGGAACCACCTTGCTCTCATTAATGAACCCCTGGTTCTCAATGTAGCACCTGGCAAATACTGGGTAGCCAAAAAATTTTGTTGATAAAACAGTCAGTGGCTTCATCTCAACTACAGTTCTACCAGGATCACTTAATATTAGATTTAAAAATCAGCCAAGGAAAGAGGGCAGCTTGCTTTGAAGCTATTTGCCAAAGGAGCCATGAACGGAAAATTCACAATTCAAGAAGGAGGCTCCACACCATTGGTGGGCCCCAAACGTCCTCTTTGGAGGATTTTTGAGACTTGCTCTCATTTTTACCATTCTCTCAAAAGCCTTCTCCCTCTTGCATTGTCGTAAAGGATAGCTGGTTCCTTCAACATGTGTTTCATGGAGATTTAAAACTGTGCTTGCCGGAATCCAACTGTTGCTCCAGAAATTCCAGAAAAAGGATTTTGGCAAAATGTTCATTAGGATTGATTGAATTATTCTCTTTGTAGAATTTGCTGGTGTGGGGAGTCAGGGAAGGAAGAATCGTCACATGTGGTAAATCACCTGAAGAACACAACTGCTCTGCGATGTTGTAAACCAACAGAATGCTGTGGAGAAGGACACCTGGCTTCTAGACTCTTCCAGGAGTCCTGATCCTGCTAAACCAAGTTAGGGACTCTCCTTGGCATTTGAGAGGCAATATCTTGGGTCGATTTTGAAGCCAGGATGTCCTAGGTTCAAATCTAGCTCCATTACGAGCTGTGCAACCTGAGGCAATTTACTCAACCTCTCTCAACCTCTGTTTGCTTATCAGTAAAATGGGAATCATCATAGTCCCAGCTCACAGAGGATTTATGAAGACTGAGAGAGACAATATCTGTCAGAAGTTTCTTATAGTGTACCGTAATGGTAACAGGTATTACGATTTTCTGTAAATAGTACAGTAGTTATATTCTGATGAAACAGTATCAGAATACCATAAACATGGGATTTTTGCTGGGAATTTGGACCAGCTACCCCCTGCTGACAGGCTCTTTCACTGATCTATGTCAGGGGCTCTCAGACCAGGTGAAACATTAATTCCCTATAAACTACACTGTAGCACTTAAATACAAAAACAGACAGCCAAAGTTAAATATTTTAATTTACTTAAAATATAGCAAATGTTATCAATTTTCTTTAAAAAGAAACATTTTGATAGAATTTCTGAGCTGCCATGTTTTTGTTTGTTTCTCATAAGTTTTTTTTTTACCTACTATCACTCATGAACTTGTTCCAGAATAAAGTATAAAATATTAGCTGATTTCACCCAAAATGAGGTTCATTACTTTTGAACATTTCCTGTAGCATTATGTTGAGATGCTCTGGAAAGACTGTCATGACTTCCAGATCCTCTGACACCTGAATGGATTTGAGAATGTTGAGGTGTGTTGCTAACTAAGCGATTGCATCTTTCCTAGAGTCTGGGGCTCCTCACCCTAGTATTATCCAGTCACACCGCACAGCCCCCCTTTCTGCTCAAATAACACAAATGCTGTTGATATGTGACTCCAGTGCATAGAGATGAACCTTCCCCTTAACACTAGCTGTATGTTGCTTTCTAATAACAAACTGGCTCTCAGCACAGTCATCCATGGGGCTAACAGAAACAGGATAGAGATGTTCTCACTCGATGACTGTGAGTTCAGTAAAACCCCTGTTAGCTTTCTGAAATGCCATGTCCCCAAACCAAAAATGTCCCTGTAACTATGATACCAACTCAAACCTCCTGGTCATACTTAATTTTTGCCCCAGGTCTGAGCGCTCACCACCTTAGTTTCTGGATACCCAATTTAAATGTATAATGAAACCTGACATTCTTTAATAGGAGGTCAAACATGGCACACCATTTTATTATTGAAACCAGCTCAAGATACAGGAAATAAATTTGAACATATCTGAGTATAAGGAACATTTTGAAAAGCCAAGTAATTGACATCGATGAATAATGTGTGTCAGCCCTAACTACAATACGTATACTTAGAAGACACAACTGTGATTTTTTGGGGGAGAAATATTTCACTGCACAATAATCCAGAATTACTGTACAACAGCAGACAGTTAAATAGCTCCAGGCATGTACACTGAGGTCATTGATTACCATGCTATTTCCTTACCTGATATGAAGTTGAGTGATTGGATAGAGTTTTTTATGGCCACATAGCTTAGGGTTTTGACTTAAGTATAAAGACAAATTTTGTTCATAAGTTTTCCATTTAAGGTAACTGCTATGCCATGAACTTTTTACTTACACATTTTATTTCAGTTAATATGCTTAGTATGATAGCATGTACTTCTGAATTCAATTTAAATTTCCTAGCCTTCTTCATTTTTTTGAACCACACAGACAAATTATATAGTGAAAGTGGGCCAGTCTCACAGTATGGAGTGTTACAAGGCCAACCTGGGGTCCCTGAGGTTTGGGTTCCAGGACTAGGCCTACTGTGTGCCCATGGGCCAGCCACTGAAATTCTCCTGCTGTCAGGTTTCCCATCTGTAAAAGGCTGGGATTTTTCCAGTGCTGTCAAATAGAACTAACTGTGATAATGTCAATGTTCCATATCTGCACTGTCCAGTATGGGACCATTAGCCACATGTGGTTCCTGAGCACTTGAAATGTGTGGTCAAGAAATGAATATTTCCTTTTGTTTCAATTGATTAATTTACAGTGCAATGAAAGAGTTGCCTGTGGTTAGTTGGACGGCACAGAGAGATGATCCAGATTCTTTCTTATCTTAATGTTACTTATTCCTCCTACCCACCACTTTCCCCTTTCTTTTCTCTTTCTTACATTCACCTTTCCAACTTCATCATCTTTTTATTTCACTTAGCATTAAAGGTCAGATATGCCTCTGCTGCCATTCCAGTTTAGAGTTAAGAGCTTAGGATTAACTAGTAGCATTACTCCACTTCACAATGGAGAGAAGGACCAGGTCTTAAGAGACTCTTTGATCCTTCCATTAAAGCCCAGTTGGAGAGTCAGGAGTTATTTGGAAGGAATGAGATCTCTTTTGACATTTATCTAGTCAAAAGGCAGCATTGATGTGGCTTCCTATTTTAGGATAGTGTCAGCTTCAGTTAGAAGCTTTACTGTCCAAAGCTTCTGCTAATAAACATGGCCACATTGTCAGGATGGGCAATTTAGATGCCAAATGTTGTCCAGTGTAATTATGTGGTGTGATTCCTACCATGTGCCAAGGCCTAAGACTAAGTTTTGAGGTTGGGAATATGAATAAGTTTCCCTCCTCTTCTAGGAGAAGCCCAGGTCAGACAGAGGAGCCTGGCCAGAGAATAAATATTTGTAACACATTATGACACATCTTATAACCAATATGTGAACAATATGCTGTAAAAATACAGAGGAGAGAGCAAATCCTCATCCTTCTTCCTGGCCAGCTAGGGATGGTTTCAGGAAGGAGGCGTCCTGTGAGGGGTGAATAGGGGGGTAGTGGTGTCAAGGATGGAGGAGGGCATTTCTGACAGCAGGGCATGATTCAGGGCTCTCCCTAAGCTTTATGTTTAAGTTTCAGAGAAGAAAGAAAGACGTTAGAGTTTATTTTGCCACCTTTCATTAAAGAGTCTTTTAGCTAAATTATTTCTCAAATAGGTAAAACATTGAGTTCTGAATCTTGGCTTATTTCAAAGGGCAACTTTCAATTCCTTATTAAATGAGGAGAGGCCCTACCACTCCCATCCCACAAAGTTCAGCCTCCTGGACACACTAAAGGAAATTCTAAGGCCTATGGGAGGGAAGAAGTCTTTTGAAGGTACTGAACGCAAGGTAGAATCCATGGGTTTGGAAGGAGGCAAACAGTCAGGATGTCATATAAATAGTGAGTCTAATCATCTGGAGCACTGATGGTCAACCAGAACAGAACCATTTTTCATCACCAGAGTGACAAAACCCTCTTGGATTACAAACCTCACTTCTGAGAGTTTAAAGCTGAACTCCATGAAACAGAGACATTTCACCTCCAAGAAGAGTTTGTTTTCCTGAATTTCCTTTTCCTCCAGTGAAATCACTGGGGCAGAAAAGATAAAAAAAAAATGCAAGTATTCATAGAGGATTCTCAAGATGGTGTTGTGAGTAGGGTGGTGCAAATCTCCTCCCAAAACCATATATAATTTGAAAATACAACAAATACAACTATTCCTAAAAGAGTGAGCAGAAGTTACAGTATACGAGGCAGGCTACATCTGCGAGAACCCAACATCTCATGGAAAAGGGTAAGATACAAAGCTGTGACCTGGTGGGACCGAGCACTCCCCCCGCCCCAGCTCACCGGCAGGAGGAAAAGAATCAGAGTGGGGAGGGAGTGGAAACAGAGGACTGCTAAATAGCCAGCCCTAGGAATCTGCACCAGGAGCACAGACATACATTGCATGGTGCACTGGATATTAGAGGAGCGGAAAAGCAAAATCCGAGATTAAGACAGCGAACAGGCTCCCACAGCTGGCTGCCCTGGAACAAAAGAAAAGAAGGCACTTTAAAAGTATTAAAGGGACAAGGGTTTAACAGGTAGACAAAATTGTCCTGGCACACTCAGCCCAGCAGGCTTGGAACTTTAAGGAACTTCAGGTACCCTAACTCCCTGAGTGGCAATGAAACTCTGAACCCCCTCACTATGATAAGCAGCCTGCCATTTCCTCCCCCCACTGGCACTGCAAGCAAACCAGCTGATCCACCATTGCGGCAGAATAGCCGGGGAGCAGTCCCACCTACAGCAACCACACAGCTTAAGAGAGAGGCTGCTCCCTGTGCACGGTTGACTGGCACAGACAGTAGAGACTGGCACAGAGTCCAGGAGGCACAAAAGGGCTCTGCTTTCACAGAAGAACACACACCGCTTGCCTGCAACACCTACCAGTGTGCTAGGCCATCCCGAGGGCCACCCCGCCCACAGCAGCTCAGGGGATTAACCCAGAGGCTGCTGCCTGCATGCGGTTGACAAGCCCAGACAGCAGAGATTGGTGCAGAGTCTAGGAAACACCAAGGGGCTTTGTTCTCACAGCAGAACACATGCCGCTGGCCTGCAACCCCTGCCTGTGCCCTAGGCTATCCAGAGGGCCGCCCCACCCATGGCAGCTTAGGGGGTTAACCAAGAGTCTGCTCCCTGTGTGCAGTTAATCAGCACAGACAGTGGAGAAGGGCAAGGCAACTGGTAAGCAGGAAGGGACTTTGTCCTCTCAGCTGACACACGTGCCACTCGCCGGCAACTATTCCCATCACCATGAAAAGGCAGAAGAACCTTGTTCAGTCCAAAATCCCTCAAACACCAGAGAGAGGGCCTGGTGATACTGAAATCACCAATCTTCCTGAAAAAGAATTCAAAATAAAAGTCATAAGCATGCTGATGGAGCTACAGAGAAATATTCAAGGGCTAATGGATGAATTCAAGAGGGAGATAAAAGAAATGAAACAAACAATGGAAGGATTTAAGAGCAGACTGGATGAGGTGGAAAAGACTGTTAATGGAATAGAAATCAGAGAAGAGGACAGAGAAGCTGAGGCAGAGAGCTAAAAGGATCTCTAGGAATGAAAGAATATTAAGAGAACTGTGTGACTAATCCAAACGGAGCAATATTTGCATTATAGGGGTACCAGAAGAAGAAGAGAGAGAGAAAGGAATAGAAAGTGTCTTTGAGGAGGTAATTGCTGAAAACTTCCCCAATCTGGGGAAGGAAATAGTCCCTCAGACCATGAAAGCCCACAGATAACCCAACACAGGGGACCCAAGGAGGACAACACCAAAACATATGATAATTAAAATGGCAAAGATCAAAGACAAGGACAGGGTATTAAAGGCAGCAAGAGAGGGAAAAAAGATCACATACAAAGGAAAACCCTTCAGGCTATCATCAAACTTCTCAGCAGAAACCTCACAGGCCAGAGAGAATGGCATGACATATTTAATGCAATGAAAGACAAGGGCCTTGAACCAAGAATACTGTATCCAGAAAGATTATCATTTAAATTTGAAGGAGGGCTTAAACAATTCCCAGATAAGCAAAAGTTGAGGGAATTTACCTCCCACAAACCATCTCTACAGTATAGTTTAAAGGGATGTCTCTAGATGGAAGTATGCCTAAGACTAAATAGCTGTCATCAGAGAAAATAAAACTACAGTAAGGGAAGCAGAACAACCAAATACTAAGCAGATGCAAAATAAAATCAGGTATCCACAAAATCAGTCAGGGAAGCTAAGAGTACAGAATAAAACACCTAAAATATAAAGAGTGGAGGACAAAGAAAAAGTAGGGAGAGAAATAAAGAATCATCAGACTGTGTTTATAATAGCATAATATGTGAGTTAAGTTAGATGGTTAGATAGTAAAGAAGCTGCCCTTGAACCTTTGGTAACCACAAATCCAAAGCCTGAAATGGCAATAAGTACATATCTTTCAATAATCACCCTAAATGTAAATGGACTGAATGCACCAATCAAAAGACACAGAGTAATAGAATGGATAAAAAAGCAAGACCCTTCTATATGCTGCCTAAAAGAGACTCACTTCAAACCCAAAGACATACACAGACTGAAAGTGAAGGGATGGAAAAAGATATTTCATGCAAACAGTAGGGAGAAAAAAGAAGGTGTTACAGTACTTGCATCAGACAAAATAGACTTCAAAACAAAGAAAGTAACAATAGACCAAGAAGGACATTACACAATGATAAAGGGGTCAGTCCAACAAGAGGATATAACCATTATAAACATCTATGCACCCAATACAGGATTCCCTACATATGTGAAACAAATACTAACATAATTAAAGGAGGAAATAGAATGCAATGCATTCATTTTAGGAGACTTCAGCACACCACTCTCTCCAAAGACAGATCAACCAGACAGAAAATAAGTAAGGACACAGAGGCACTGAACAACACATTAGAACAGATGGGCCTAACATACATCTACAGAACTCTACACCCAAAAGCAGCAGGGTACACATTCTTGTCAAGTGCACATGAAACATTTTCCAGAATAGACCACATACTAGGCCACAAAAAGAGCCTAAGTAAATTAAAAAGGATTGAAATTGTACCAACCAACTTCTCAGATCACAAAGGTATAAAACTAGAAATAAATTGTGCAAAGAAAACAAAAAGGCTCACAAACACATGCAGGCTTAACAACATGCTCTTAAATAATCAATGACCAAATTAAAACAGAGAGCAAGCAATATATGGAGACAAATGAAAACAACAGCACAATGCCCCAAATTATGTGGGACGCAGTGAAGGCAGTTCTAAGACAAAAGTATACATCAATCTAAGCTTATTTAAAGAAGGAAGAACAATCCCAAATGAATAGTCTAAAATCACAATTATTGAAACTGGAAAAAGAAGAACAAATGAGGCCCAAAATCAGCAGAAGGAGGGACATAAAGATCAGATAATAAATAAATAAAACTGAGAAGAATAAAACAGTAGAAAAAGTCAGTGAAACTAAGAGCTGGTTCTTTGAGAAAAATAAACAAAATAGATAAACCCCTAGCCAGACTTATTAAGAAAAAAGAGAATCTACACACATAAACAGACTCAGAAATGAGGAAGGAAAAATCATGATGGACACCACAGAAATACAAAGAATTATTAGAGAATACTATGAAAATCTACATGCTAACTGGATAACCTAGAAGAAATAGACACTTTCTAGAAAAATACAACCTTCCAAGACTGACCCAGGAAGAAAGAGAAAATCTAAACAGACCAATTACCAGTAATGAAATTGAATCGGTAATCAAAAAACTACCCAAGAACAAAACCCCCAGGCCAGATGGATTCACTGCTGAATTTTATCAGACATTTAGACAAGACATAATATCCATTCTCCTTAAAGTTTTCCAAAAAATAGAACAGGAGGGAATACTTCCAAACTCATTTTATGAAGCCAGCATGACTCTAATACCAAAACCAGGCAAAGACCCCACAAAAAAAGAAAACTACAGACCAATATCCCTGATGAACATAGATGCAAAAATACTCAACAAAATATTAGCAAACTGAATTCAAAAGTACATCACGATGATCATACACCATGACCAAGTGGGATTCATCCCAGGGAACAAGGATGGTACAACATTTGAAAATCCATCAACATCATCCACCACATCAACAAAAAGAAGGACAAAAACCACATGATCATCTCCATAGGTGCTGAAAAAGCATCAGACAAAATTAAACATCAATTAATGATAAAAAACTCTCAACAACATAGGTATAGAGGGCAAGTACCTGAACACAATAAAGGCCATATATAACAAACCCACAGTCAACATCATAGTTAATATCGAGAAGCTGAAAACTTTTCCCCTAAGATAGGGAGCAAGACAAGGATGCCCACTTTCCCCACTTCTATTCAACATAGTACTGGAGGTCCTAGCCACAGCAATCAGAAAACACAAAGAAATAAAAGGCATTCAGATTGGTGAGGAAGAAGTGAAACTGTCACTGTTTGCAGATGACATGATATTGTACATAAAAAACCCTAAAGAATCCACTCCAAAACTACTAGAACTAATATCTGAATTCAGCAAAGTTGCAGGATACAAAATGAATACACAGTGATCTGTGGCATTCCTATACACTAACAATGAACTAGCATAAAGAGAAATCAGGAAAACAATTCCACTCACAATTGCATCAAAAAGAATAAAATACCTAGGAATAAATCTAACCAAGGAAGTGAAAAGACCTATACCCTGAAAACGATAAGACACTCTTAAGAGAAATTAAATAGGACACTAATAAATGGAAATTCATCCCATGCTCTTGGCTAGGAAGAATTAATATGGTCAAAATGGCCATCCTGCCTAAAGCAATCTACAGATTCAATGCAATCCCTATCAAAACACCAACAGCATTCTTCAATGAACTGGAATAAACAGTTCTAAAATTCATATGGAACCAGAAAAGACCCTGAATAGCCAAGCTATCCTGAGAAGGAAGAATAAAGCAGGGGGGATCTCGCTTCCCAACTTCAAGCTCTACTACAAAGCCACAGTAATCAAGACAATTTGGTACTGGCACAAGAACAGACCCATAGACCAGTGGAACAGAATAGAGAGTCCAGATATTAATCCAAGCATACATGGTCAATTAATATACGATAAAGGAGCCATGGATATACAATGGGGAAATGACAGCCTCTTCAACAACTGGTGTTGGCCAAACTGGACAGCTACATGTAGGAGAATGAAACTGGATTACTGCCTAACTCCATACACAAAAGTAAACTCAAAATAGATTAAGGACCTGAATGTAAGTCATGAAACCATAAAACTCTTAGAAGAAAACACAGGCAAAACTCTCTTGAATAGAAACATGATCAACTTCTTAATGAACATATATCCCTGGGCAAGGGAAACAAAAGCAAAAATGAACAAGTGGGACTATACCAAACTAAAAAGCTTCTGTACAGCAAAGGACACCATCAGTAGAACAACAAGGCATCCTACAGTATGGGAGAATATATTCATAAATGACATATCCAATAAAGGGTTGACATCCAAAATATGTAAAGAGCTCACGCACCTCAACAAACAAAAAGCAAATAATCCAATTTAAAAAAATGGGCAGAGGATCTGAACAGACACTTTTCTGAAGAAGTAATTCAGATGGCCAATGGGCACATGAAAAGATGCTCCCCATAGCTAATCATCAGAGAAATGCAAATTAAAACCACAATGAGGTATCACCTCATACCAGGTAGGATGGCCATCGTCCAAAAGACAAAAAACAAATGTTGGCAAGGATGTGGAGAAAGGGGAACCCTCCTACACTGCTAGTGGGAATGTAAACTAGGTCAACCATTGTGGAAAGCAGTATGGAGGTTCCTCAAAAAACTAAAAATAGAAATACCATTTGACCCAGAAATTCCACTTCTAGGAATTTACCCTAAGAATGCAGCAGCCCAGTTTGAAAAAGAAATATGCACCCCTATGTTTATTGCAGCACTATTTACAATAGCCAAGAACTGGAAGCAACCTAAGTGTCCATCGGTAGATGAGTGAATAAAGAATATATGGTACATATACACAGTGGAATATTATTCAACCAGAAGAAGAAAACAAATGCTACCATTTGCAATAACATGGATGGAGCTGGAGGACATTATGCTCAGTGAAATAAGCCAGACAGAGAAAGACAAGTATCAAATGATTTCACTCATCTGTGGAGTGTAAAAACAAAGAAAAAATTGAAGGTACAAAACAGCAGCAGACTTCCAGAACCCAAGAATGGAGTAACAGTTACCAAAAGAAAAAGGACTGAGGAGGATGGGTGGGAAGGGAGGAATAAGGGGGAAAAGGGGGCATTACGATTAGCACACATATGTAGGGTGTGGGGCACGGGGAAGGCAGTATAGCACAGAGAAGACAGGTAGTGTCTCTATAGCATCTTACTATGCTGATGGACAGTGACTGTAATGGAGTATATGGTGGGGACTTGATAATGGGGGGAATCTAGTAACCACAATGTAGCCATGTAATTGTATATTAATGATACAAAAAAAATCTTGGAGTTTGCGTCTCTGACAAGTTGCTGAAGGAATTCCTGCATTATTGTGATCACTCATTTAATTGTAGCATTTAGTTACTTGCACAAACAGTTAACCCTCCCTCAGTTCTGCTGTTTAGAAATTTATATGCTATAAGCAGGAGGATGACCCAGACAGGATATTAAGGCCCTATAAACAAATATATACTCATTATGGAAACGCACAATAAATATTTGCCTTATTATGAAAGCCACAGGCCAAGGTGAATGCTGGCAGATTTGACTCAAGGCAGTTAAATGATGCTGAAGATTCCTCACTGTTTGCTCCCCTGTTGATAAATACCCATAAGAGGTCCTCAAGCAACTTCCTTCTGTGTTAGACCAATGTTGCTGTACATTAGAATCATCTGGGGGAGCTTTTAAAGATCTAGATGCCCGGCTCACTCCCCAGACAAATTACATTAGAAGCTCTGTGGGTAAAATTTAGCCCTTAATATTTTTGGGATAACTTGGCAATTCCAACAGGCAGCCAAATTTAAGAACCTCTGTTTTAGACTTCAGCACTAATTTTGGAGTTAAAAAAATACAGATTTCTGGGCCCCACCCAAGACCTACTGAATCACCATCTGTAGGGCCTGATCTTGATCTTGACTTTTGAAACAACTTCAAAGCCAGTCTGGTGCCCACCAACCCTTAGTTGAAAACCTCTGTTTTAAAGCACTGAATTTCGATTTCTCCTCTAATGTGCATATGAAGTGTGAGAAACATTGAAATTAAAAAAAAATGAGGTCCATCAAAGACTATGTAGAGAATATTTACTTTTATGGAACATCTTTCTTTTTTTTATTTTCTTTTATCGTTTCAATTTTTTATTAAAGCATAACACATTTATAGACATGTGCACAGAATGTAAATGTACAAACTGTGTAACTGGCACTCAGATAAAAAACCTGAAGCTTGCCGGTCATCAAGGAGCCTTCCCTTGAAAACCTTCCCCAAGCCCCATGGGAATCCCAAACCTTATTTCTAGTATCTCTTCTTTTTAGAGTTTTATTTTTTGCCATTATCGAAGTGCAATAAAGTTGGCCTATTTAGAAGTAAATAATTATTGAAAGATTATTAAGATGCCAGTAATACTTGAGGACAAATGGCCTAACATAGCTTATGTTGCTTTTGTTTATGGTTATTTGAAACAAGGAAGAGGAAAATGAGGAAGAAATATTGTCCCAGATTTTCATATATCGTTAGTTACTGGGTGCAATTCTCCAACACTTTATGTTAATCCTAAGTCTTGTTTAACAACTTTGCAAAGGTAAGAATTATTGTCATTTCTGTTTAACAGATTAAAAAACGGAGCCTTAGGGAGGAAGCGAATCGCCGGGATTTGGCTTTGGGCCCCTCTAATGCAGAAGGCCTCTCTCGCACTGCTCTGTATACTCTCTCTTTGTAACCAATAGAGGCTTTTATCTCCTATTAGTATCATGTGGAAAAGGTCTCTAGGTGTTCATGCTATGAAATTCTGATTATGGATTGTAACTAAATTGACTGCTTCTTTGAAAATACATTCCAAAAATACTTTACGAACTGTGATTCTCAAATCCCATAGATGAGTTTTTAGTTAATGTGGTTTTTTTCCTGATTAGAAAAGTAATTCACATTCACTGTAGAAAAGATAGAAGCAGCAGCTAAGAATCATGCATTATACCTCAGGGTTCTTTAAAAATGAGAGGGCCTTCAAGATCCTGGGCTATGTAGGTCTCCAGCTGTGGCTGGAAGAAGGAAAATACTTGATCACTGGGTGCTTTTCAAGAGATTTGATGTTAATAACTTATTTTTAAATATTTCTAAGTATTCTCAAGTTGGCATAGTCCTGCTGCTCAGAATGCAAACAATTTGAAAGGATCAATAATGATCAGCTCTCAGGTTTTCACAGATCACCAGCTATAACTGCATTTACCCACGGTATTTTTTAAAACAGTTCCAATGATCAAAATGAAGTCTTTCCTTTTTTTTCTACTTGTTGATAGTATTGGCTAAAATTATGGCATTTGAAATTTATCATCAGTACATCTGAATTCTTAACAGAGATTCCAGGAAGCCTTGAGGTTTCTGGGCAAGTATGCTTTTTTTTTTAAAAAAAGCAAACATACCAGAGTTTATAGTTTTAAATGCATGTGGTTTTTTTCTGGAAGAGGAAGCTGTGTACCTTTTTCAGGGTGTTTCCATTGCTCAAAATATTCGGAGGGAATTACAGGAAGCAGGGGCAAAGCATCTTTGAGTGGCAAATCCCCAACACTGCCTCTCAGGTCCTGGACTAAAAGGCATAGGAATTTTCTCACTTACTCAGCAATGACTCTGTCAAATGCCACTGATTACATCTCTAGATCTGTCCTGTCAAATCACAAAACAATATTCTCACTATGCCTCAGGGAGGGCAGAACCCAAACACTTTGCTACTCCTGGAATTCAGCACATACTCACAGGATCAAGGGCACCCTCCTCCCTGGGCTTGAGCAACCCGAGACCTGGGGTGGCTGGTTATACAGGACTTTGCTCAGTTATATCAAGAATCCCAGGCATTGTGACTCAACAGAAAGTAATCTTTTCCACTTAAAACCTCAAACGTGAATTCCTGCCTGATCTGCCAACCACTCTGCCCATCATAAATGCTGACACCGATCTTTCCATCTATTTCTCAAATATTTTATACACACATCCACGATATAGGTATTCTACAGTTTTTTTCAATCATTCCTCAATTGTTGGGCATTCAACTTGTTTACAGATTCTTCTCTCCTTCACCACAATAATGATGCAATAGCATTCTTGTATACAAAACCTTGCATAGTGATGCTTTTCTTTTTATGGGCTAGTTTCCCAGAAGTTGAGTCATGCAATATATGATATGTGTGTATGTTTTCATGAATAGAGTTTGAAAAATTGTTTTTTAAAACTCCACAAGACCACAGCAGCATATGAGAACCCCCTGCCCCCATCTCTCCATCTACCACAGTGGTGGATATTACCACACTTTAAAAATTTTTACCAATTGGATGGTAGGAATAATATCTCACTGTAGTGGCTGAATGGTAGCATCCACTGCCCCAAAGCTATGCCCATGTCCTTATCTCCAGAATGTATAAATAGCACATTTGGAGAGAAGATCTTTGCAGATATAACTGAGGGTATCTAGATGAAATCATCCTAGGTTATCTGGTGGGCCTTAAATCCAATGACAAGTATCCTAATAAGAGACACACAGGAGAGACGCAGGGAGAAGAGAAGAGGACGATGTGAAGAAGGCAGAGACTGGGCTGTATGCGGCCCCAAGTCAAGGAACACTGGAGAAGAAGGAGGGATTCTCCCCCTAGTGCCTTCAGGGGGAGCATGGTCCTGACTTGATTCTGGACTTCCTGCCTCCAGAACTATAAGATGAATAAATTTCTGGTGTTTTAAGCCACTCAATTTGTGGTAATTCATTATGGGAGCCTTAGGGAACCAGTATACTCACTGTTACCATAAACCTTTGGTTTTCTTAAAACTGCTGAGGTTGAACATATTTTCATGTGGCTTTATGGGCCATTCAGATCTTTCCACCATTTTCCAAAGTTGTCTTCCTCCTATCAATTCTTACGAATGTTGTAAAAATGCACGTTAACACTCTGTTTGCCACAAAGTTGCTGAGACATCTTACTTGTGTCTTTTGAGTTCACTCAGCGTCTGTTTGGTCATGCAATGAACACAAATTCCATGATGCAGCATGCTCATCTCTTCCCTCATCCTTATGAATTAGTTCCCTGTTGATTATAAACATTTTCCCTGACATTTGGGTTATAAAAATACTCTCCTAAATCTCCTTTAACATGTTTGTGGTGGGCATACCAATGGTCCCAAGAGATGTCCACGCCCTCATCCTGGAACCTGTGAAGATGCTGCTTTCCATGGCAGAAGGGACGTTGCAGTTTAAGGTACTGATTAAGGTACTGATCTTGAGATGGGGAGATTATCCTGGATTATCCAATGCAGTCACATGGGCCCTTAAGAGGAAGAACCTTTAACAAGTGTGATCTGAGGGAGGTGAGACCATGGAAGAATGGTCAAAGAGATGCAACATTGCTGGCTCTGAAGGTGGAGGAAGGGGGCCACAAGCCAAGGAATGTGTCAACCTTTGGGAAGGGCAAGGAAGCAGATTCCCCCTCAGCACCTCCAGCTGACGGCTTATCCCTGTGAGATCTACACCAGACTTCTGACCTGCAGAACTGTTAGATATGCAATGTATTTTCCTTAAGCCACTAGGTTAGTGATGATTTGTCATGGCGGCAACAGAAAACTAACACGTATTTATTGCTTAACTTAAAAAAGTATACCTTTATTGATCTATAGTTTCCTTTTGACTATGTTAGCTCATAGGGGTATAGCTTGCTCTCAATGGACTCTCCAATCTGTCATACTGGTCAATTTGTGGGCCCCTTTGCCAGTATCATGTTGTTTTGATACCGTTGCTTCAATATGTTCAAGTATCTGCCAGGCAAGTTAGCCTCTTCTGTTCTTTTGTCTGTTTTATTTTTAAAATAGTTCTCTTAGGTTTCCACAGATATTGTTGTATGTTCTTCCAATTATTATTTCTTGCTAACATTTATTCCTAGGGATTTTATAATGTGTGTTGTTATGGTGGCAATTCCATCTCTACCTGTAATCGGTAACTCATAAATAAAGCATATCATGTACAAACTTGTCTCAAGGCCTTTGACTTTGCTGTTACCTCTGCCTGGAACTTGTTTGTCCCAGTATCTGTATGGTAGACTTCCTCAAGGACCTCAAGTCTGCTCAGATGCTAACTTCTTTTTAACAGTGAGGCCTTCCATTACCCCATGCCCACCAATGTCCACCATCCACACCACTCCCAAGCATTTGCCACACTCTTTCGCTGGCTTTATATTTTTCTCTGCAGCAGTTGTCATCATCTGACTTACTATTTACTCATTTGTGGTTTTCTTTTTCATTTCTCCCACCTAAAATGTCATTCTCACAAGGAAAAGTAAGTATTTTGTCTCCTTTGTTCACTACCATATCTCCAGGTACCAGGTGAGGGCTTGGCATTCATTCATTCAGTGTCCAATAAACATTTATTGTGTGAATGACTATAAAGAAGACTATTGGTTTTTCTCCATTCATTTTTAATCCAGCCATGTTGTCAAATGTCATTACTAATTGTGGCAGTTTCTTACTAAAGTCCCTTGACTTTCCTAGGTATACAATCATGTCATCAACAAAATAGGAGGCTATTACTTTTCTGTTTGCATGAATTATGCTATTTCTTGTCCCACTAAATGCACTGGAATCCCTGAAACTATGGTGATTAATATTAGTGGAAGCAGAGATCCTTATGTAGAAGGCTGCAGAGATGGTCACCATTATCCCTGTATCCCTGCCCTTTGCCATGACATTCTGTGGTACCCTCACCCTCTGAGTCTAGGTTGAGCCACATGAATGCCCTGGGCAATGGGATGTTAGCAAATTTGATGCAAGTGGAGGCCTGAATAGTGCTTCTGATATTGGGCTTGCCCCTGCTCCTCTGTCACTACCATGAAAGCATGCCAGGGCTAGCCTGCTAGAAGATGAGGGCATGTTGCATAGAGTGAAATTTTCCCAATTGTTCTACCAGGGGCCATCCTAGATCAGTCCACAGCCAGCCAGCCCCACAAAGGCAGCAAGCCCAGCCATGGTCATAGAGCTGCTTAGATGCCCCTTAGCTGACCGCAGGTTTGCACACAAGCGTGGCTCAGTCCCCTGACAATTGTGAGGACTTACATGTTATTATTACATGCCCCCTGAAGTTTGGCAGTTGTTCTGTAGCACTATGTGAAAACAGTTCACCGATATACTCTCTTTGGTTTGATTTTAATATAAAGAGCCTTAGAGTTTTGTTATTTGTTAGTTTTTGGTGGATAGTCTTTATCACATTTAATTAAAATAGAAACAGAAAGTAATTAAGGTTTTTTTAAATTAAAAATGCAGAATTTACAAAAGACTTTTCCACATTTATTATTACAATCTTTTTTTTCCCTCATTTATTTATGAGACAAAATATTTTGATAGGTTTCCCGATTTTTAACTATGTTATATTCTAGGAACAAGTCCTTCTTGGTCATAGTATATTATTCTTTTGAGAGGCCTCTGGATTTTACTTGGTACTATTTTGAAGTTTGCACCTATATATAAGTGAAATTAGTCCTTTTTTTTTCATTTGTATTTTACCTATCAGATTTTGGAATAAAGATTATTTTGGCTTGAGGAATTGATCAAGGAGCCCAAATACAAGAAAGGACACAAAGATTTGAAAAACATAAGCCACACAATCTGATAGATTTGTGCACATAACTTTCATCATCATAGAATATTAATAAAATATAAATCACAAGGATGAAAAGAAAACTTTAACTTGTTATAAAAAATAGGTACTTTAATAGACCATAATCTTAGATCATAAACAAATAAAATGGATATTAAATGATAAAGCAATAGCCAATCTTAGCTACTTGAGAAAAAAAAATCCTTCAAATTAACTCTAGGATTAATGAGAAAAGCAAAATTTAAATGATAAATATCTAGGACAAATGAAAAGGACACTATTTGCTGCCCAAATTTATGAAACACAGCTAAAACTATATTCAGAGAAAATGTATAGCTTATAGCTATGCTAGCTTCATCATTTAAAAATTTAAAATAAATGAACATACTACTTGTATTAAGAAATTCCATGAAGAAAAAATGAATAAACCTAAATAAAGTAGGAAGAACACATTAATAAAGATAAATACTGAAATAAGTGAAGTAGAAGACAAAATGGTAGAAGGAACAAATTCAAAAGCTGGTTTTTTATAAAATATATTATCCTCTCATGTGTATGATTAAGCCAAGAGGAGAGGAAAATATTAGGAGTGAGAAAAGAGAGAAACCCACATAAAAAAGATTAAAATAATTAAAATAAGAAAAGTACTACATTAACCTTAATTACAATAGATGTGAAAATCTAAAGGGAATGGATTATTCCTTAACAAAATAGGAATTAAGTAACACAAGAGGAGGTAGAAAAATTTAATAGAAAGAGACTAAAACAGTCATTAAAGTTCTAGGGTTGAGGTGGGATGGGGAGGGTTGGGGAGGGGTTACCCAGCTTAAAATTTCACAGCTGGGTTTCAACTAAGTTTTAAAGAACAGATGATTCCAGCGCTATTTAAACTATTCCAGACCATTGAAAAAAAAAGAAAGGCTCTTGAATTCATTTTATGAATTATATGGATCAGTGGTTCTCATAGTGTGTTTCCTGGACCAGCAGCTTTCAGCAGAAACTTGTTAGAAATGTAAATTATTTGGTCCTGCCCCAGAATCAGTCTGTGGGGAAGGGTCCGAGTTTCCAAGGCCCTCATGTGCTTCAAATGCATGCTCAAGTTTGAGAACTGCTGCTGTCAATGTCCATCTTGTATACAGAAGACTACAGTTTGCTTCATCTTCCGGAATTTGTCTCCTAAGTTACCTGCTCTCCTTTCCTTTGTTCAACATCACAATTTATCTTCTCAATATTACAAATGACCCTTGAGCAAGGTGGGTAGTTTAGGGGTACCAAACACCCACAAAGTTGAAAATCTGCATATAACGATCCCCCAAAGCTGAGTTGCTAATAGCCCACTGTTGATTTTATGGTAGTAAATAATAAGATAGACTAGTATAACATCCATGACATACATAACAATTTCTTAATTTTTTTGATATTTCTAGGCTACAAAGTTTGTGAGCTCACAAATCTCCAAAAAATTTTCCAATATTATTTATTGAAAAAAAATCCATGTATAAGTGGACCCATGGAGTTCAAATTCCTGTTGTTCAAGGGTCAATGGTATATTGAACTTGCTCATACAACTTTTCCCTCCCATAAATTTTTTTTTTGCATAACAAATCTCCTGCATGTATACATATATCCAAGCATTTACTTCTTTGATCACCTGGAAAATCATTTCTATGGAGTGCAAGGGATGTGGAGGTAAGAACTGGCAGGTGGAATGTGGGTTGCATATGGTAGTATTGGTATCAGTGTGCATGCAGTATCAACACTCTGGTGTTGGGGTTTCTGCTGGCAATAGACACATGTTAGGGGTGAGTTCACAGGTGATGGTATAGGGGTCAATATCTGTTTACTAGTAAGTGGTAACTGAACTAATAGGTGGTAACTGATTCCAAAGGATGTTACACATGACTGTTTACATGTTTCACTCTAATTACAAATGAGAAGACATACGTTTTCCTTATAAGGGCAAAGTGGGTACAATGGGTTTGAAGCTTTTTAATATGCTTTAATCATGAGATAAACAGGGATATGAAATGTATGCCACAAAAGCCAGGCTTTTCAAATCCATTCCATAATTTCCCCCTATATCTACTGTAAAAAGTATTTATTACAAGCTCCATTTTTTTTTTAATGCAGGAAGAAAGGATCAGAAAAGTTCAGGAACTTTTCCAAAGACATCCAGTTCTAGGCAGGAGTTGAAGTCAGGTTTGTCTTGCTTTAATCCTGCTTCAGCTCCTTCTATTTACTAAACTTCTCAGAATTTTTTTCTAAGACTGATTTGACTCCCAAGAAATCTGAATCTCTCTCCTCTTCCAACGGACTAACTCCTTCAGAAAGAGTCTTTTCCAACAGATAACATACTTCCTCTCTTGTTCATTTAGATGTGCTTCAAAGTTAAAGACCTTCAACGATGTTTTTATTGTGTTGGCACAGAGACTAACAAATCATTACACATGCTCTACAAAAGAAGCCATTTCAACATTAATAGTCTCATCTTTTGGAGATTAAGGGCTTGGAGTTGGCTTTGGCATGTAGAACGAATATTAGCTACCTGTAATTCTGGTTTTGGGGAGGCTCATAGCTGTAATAGATAACAGCTTACTGAGTCTAAATTTCCTGGCACATGACAGGCCTGCACCCTGGTAAGCTTGGATTTCCCTGCCTCCGACCACCCACAGAGAGGAGACTTGAATCTGTCGACAGTGTGGCTGCTCTGTACAGCTGCCTTCCACGAAAGGCCCTGGCTCCTCACACTAAGACGCAGCGCACAGGCCAAGAGGACTGGGTTGTCATAAATCCAGGCTCCCTGAGAGCAGAAATTATTAACTGGGGCTGAGGAACAAGGGAAAGTCTCCAAAATAGAGGAGGGTAGGTTGTCCTGGTACTTGCCTGCTTGTAGCAAATACTGACTCGGCCTTTAGGGATGGAACTGGCTGCATCACAACATTTTCAAGGTGATCAAGATAGCAGCTGGTCTCATTTTTTCGTAAGAGCAAATGGGTGAAGAAATAAAATATTAGGCTTACATTCTCTGCTCAGAGTCCACTGCTCAAAGTCCTTGCCTGGCCACATTACTCTAACCTTGTAGATCATTATGTATAACCTTGTAACTTGCTACCATGCAGAGACTTGGTGGCTGATGAAACTTCTAAAGACAGCTAAAATCTGTCTGCCTGCATGTAGTTTGCTCTTTACTGTCCTACAATTAATCGACAAAAATCTTGTAATCACTTAGGGAGGCACATTCTTTATTCTGAGCCAATTAATTACCCTAACATATCTGGATCTAAAAAACAGTCACATTTTTAAACAAACCCTGATCACATATTGTTCTTTTTTCTTCCTCATAATAAAGGATGGAAGTCTCTCATGAAAGTTCTTGATTGTTTTTTTATAAATACACCCATGATAAATGATAAAATATTAATGTTGCCTTATTCGTAGGGAGTCATTTATGATCAAACTAAACAAGGACATACTCATTGATGTTAACAAGCAAATTTTGATGTCCTACACATTGCCATGTGTGCTGAGTATGATCTGAAGCCGTGAATTATTTTTACATTCACTGAGGAGAAATAACATGGTCATGTTTGAGCTAAAGTTTATTTCTTTAGAACATAAAAGGAATATATGTTCATTGTAGAAAAAATTAAAAATGCAGTAAAGCATAAGAAAAAAAATGACTAGTAATATAACTATCCAGATCTCTCAACTCTTATTTCCTTGCTTTTCTATGCATCTTTTATATGTAGTTGGAATTGTATCATAAATTCCAATTTTATCCTTTTCCACCTAACATTATAACTTAATCATTTTGCCATGCTATAATCTCTTCATAAATACCACATCTAAGGATTTTAAACAGCTCACTCTATAGATATGATAATATATATTTAACATTCACCTATTGGAAGATATTTGGTTGACTTTCAAAGACAAATAATGCTGTAAATAACATTTCTCTGCTGAAATCTATTTCTGAATTCTGAATTATTTCTTTAAGAAAAAATGTTCAGAAGTGCTCCAGAAAACTCTCAAGTTACTGCTTCAAGAAATAGGAACATCTGGTGGGCTCTTGATATGACTGCAAACTGTCATCTCAGTTTGCTTCAAGGATCTTTAAGAATTTCCCTGTGACTTTGCTCTGTCTCCACTCAGTTTTTAATGGATTCCGGTGACTTTGAGATAAAGTATAGAAACATTGTCTTGAGAGCTTCCAGACCACTTGCCAGTGACTTAAGTTCCAAGTCCTTTGTGGTCAAGTCAGGACTAGGAGTATATGTTGGCAACCCCTGAAGTATCTTTTGTTGCCATTGAGCAGCTTCTGTGAATTCTGCCATCTGGTAAAAAAATAGTGGGAGGTTGAGTTTTGAAGAAGTTGCAGGCTGTAACTTTTCAGGAAGGTAGGGGAAAGGATTCTTGGTAGGACTGTAAAAGGAGCTTAGGCAGTTGGACTGAATGAGATACCAAAGTGAGATAGAGCCTATTGAAATGATAATGATAATGTTAATAACAATAAGAGTACATGTGTTACAAACATAGGCATAATTGCTGTCAAGGTGCTGCCTTTAGAATTTGGGACTCTACACGAGAATTAGGGAGCCATAGGGTGCAGGATTAGGGTGTTACAGAGGTCACAGTTCTTTTTGCAAAGCTTTGTTTGACGTCCTAGAATATAAAATCACCAGTGGACACAAAACATCCCTATCTTTTGAAGTACAGTTCAGAGCAGATACTTTAATTATCTGCAATCATTCTGTTGTCTAATTGGACAGAAACCATTCTGAAGTGAATGAAATCTTTGTTAAGAAGCCAAATGGAGAAAAATTAATTTGAGGCATGTGATATCGTCTTTCTTAAAAAAGGAGATGGTCCACTTTTATTAATAGGTAAATTAAAATCTCCGTTTTTCTGTGTAAATGTGTTCTTAGAACCCTACACTACCATCTTAAAACTCTTGCTCATCTTCAGATTCACCACAGTGTAATTATTTGCCCATGGTAAAAACTCAGTAAATATTTGGTGAATTTTAATTGAATGTACGTTTTCTTTCTACCAGTTAGTTGAATTGAGGATTTTCTGTCTTTGAAGTGACATCTATCTTTGTTTATGCAATAGGTTTCTGTCTTTCCTTTGTTTTTGTACCTCTAGCAACAAAAAGTTCTAGAATTTTCTTCCTAAAGAGGAAGGAAATGAACTGTCCATTTTCTTTGCCATGTAGGCTGCCACATCCGAGGTTGTCAGGCTTCAAACAGGACTTCTGCACTTGCTGGTCCTTTTCTCTGGAAGACTCTGCTACCGTTGCCTGCTGGCTTCCTCTCCTTGGCCAGGTATGGCCAGGCTGCTGCTCCCTCAGAGAGGCCATCTCTGACCACACACAACGAATGCTTGTTCTGCCTCCTTGCACTTGGCATTGTTTGCTATTTGCTGTCTTTTCGTATTTTCTGCCTGGTTGTAGCATGCATTACAATGTGAAATCACTTCATTTATTTCTGTGTCTTAAAATTTCAGGATTTTTGAAACTTTTAAAACTCTGAAGGAGAAATGTTTTACCCTGATTTATGCCCTCACATACATATACAACTGGAACAAGTTTGATGAAGTAACACACTTCAGAAGTATGGTGGAATGAAGGCTAGCTTCTTTATTTTATTCTAGTTTGTTCATTAAAGAAACAATCATAAAAACAGTTTGTGATCCACTAAGTTGATCCTATAAGTCATTAACAGGCTACAACCCCAAATTTAAAATATTAGGCTGTTTTCTGTCTGTTCCCCTTTGCCTTCAGGAAAATGCAAGCTCCATGAGGTCACAGTACATGTATTTGTTTTATTCACTAGTATATAGTCATCACTCAATTTTTAAAAACAAATCAGTTTGTGAAAAAAATGAAAAAGTTAATGAATGAAATCTTACTAAATTTTTCTTTCTTATTTTGGCACAATGAAGTCTAAAGTAAAAATAATTATTTAAGAGAGAAGTCATTTCCTTTTCTGATAAAATGATTTTTGGAATTCAATCTAATGCTCAGGGACCCAATAGGCATTTCATAGAAGATATCAACATTACTCAACTGTTCATCAACTCACAGAATTAGAAAATATGTATGTATGTACACTTGAAGATTAGAACTTTCATCTGAACTTTTATAATTTGTGGCATGCATTACAAAACTGCTGTTCAAATAAACCAAGAAACACTCCCTCATGTAGTGCTGTTTTGGATGGAAAAGGGGTGATGAACAAACACATGAAAAAGGAAGCTAAGGAAGGAAACAAAGGAAAGGTTTCCCTTGATCTACCTTTACTTTCCAAATGCTAGCGAGCGCCGAGGCAGACAAGCCGGACGCCACCCTGAACGGAAGCCTGATACCACCTCCCTGTTTACCTGCAGAAAGTTCTTCCATGCCCTTTCTAAAAATCTTTGTCAGTCTGATACCCAATCATGCTATTACTATTTGATCTTGTCAACTAAGGAGAAAAGAAGAATTCTGCATAGAGTACCAAACTTTTCATGTGATTTAAAAGTTGCTATCTATCTAGAAGCATTTCCACGATAGGAAACAATCAATAATCTTTGCCTTTCAGAAATAAAATGATATACTTCTTCCTTTCTTGAAAAGTTAAAGAAAAGGAAAAAGAAATCTTCCTTTATTCAAGACAATTTTTTTTTTTACATAAGTAACTATTTCTTGTGAAACTTCAGGGCCCATTCATGCACTCTGGAGCAGCGCAATGCTTCTTCTCAAACTCGAGTGTACATGTGAACCATTCGGCTGGCTTCTTAAACACAGATTGCTGGTTCCTACCTCTAGGGTTTATTTCTCAGTAGATGTGGGCTGGGGCTACAAAATTAGCATTTCCAAAGAGTTTTCATAATTCTGATGCTTCTTCTGGTCTGAGCACCACATTTTGAGAACACTGCTCTGATTCCTAACTGGGGGCAATTTTGTTCCCCCAGTGGGCATTTATTTGGCAATGTCTATCTGGAGACATGTTTGATTGTCACAGCTGGGTGTGTGTGGGGTCTCCACTGGCACCTACTGGGTAGAGGTTAGGGATGCAGAGGTTAGATTTCCTATGATGCACAGGACAGGTCCCCTGCATCAAAGAATTATCTGGCCGAAAATGTGCATAGTGCTGAGGTTGAGAAACCCTGCTCTAAAGGAGCTCTCTTTCTCATGGAAGCACATTATTTAATAAGAGTTTAAATAACATGTAAAACAAGAGCTACTCATTTCAGAAGCTTTCAACTGAAGTGGGATGATGTCACAGAAATTAAATTAATTGGGTGGTGCCTCAAACAGACACATACTGTCATCTTTTTCTGTGGCTGTCTGTTTCTCCCACATTCATATGTCCATTAAGCTTATGAAACACCACACAGTCCAGACATTTACTCATCCAAAATGTAAATGAGAACCTGGTACAGCAGGAAAGGGATGTGAAGCCATTTGGGATGAGGAAACACTTTTATTCCCCAAGGGGCTGCAATCACCTTGTCTAAAGCAGCTAGGATTCTGGACATACCTTGACTGTGGAAAATGTAAATACCAGGTACCAGGGAATAATGGAATTGGATAGGGCCTTGCTATTATCTAATAGACTCAATACTTCTTTTTTTTTTTAAGTTTTTATTAAGGTATGATTGATATACACTCTTATGAAGATTTCACATGAAAAAACAATGTGGTTACTACATTTACCCATATTATTAAGTCCCCACCCATACCCCAATGCAGTCACTGTCCATCAGTGCAGCAAGATGCCACAGATCCACTATGTTCCTTCTCTGTGCTACACTGTTCTCCCCGTGATCCCCCACACCATGTGTACTAAACATACTACCCCTCAATCCCCTTCTCCCTCCCTCCCCACCCGCGCTCCCACACCCCTCCCCTTTGGTAACCACTAGTTCATTCTAGGAGTCTCTGAGTCTGCTGCCATTTTGTTCCTTCAGTTTTGCTTCGTTGTTACACTCCACAAATGAGGGAAATCATTTGGCACTTGTCTTTCTCTGCCTGTCTTACTTCACTGAGCATAATGTCCTACAGGTCCATCTGTGTTGTTGCAAATGGTAGTATTTGTTTCTTTCTTATGGCGGACTCAATACTTCTTTTAATATTGTTTATTAATGACAGAAGAACTTGCTTGGCATCATAGCCAGGGTTTAAGCAAAATTAAGGAGGAGTTAATGATTGTCTAAAGTACCTTCCGGTGTCTCCCCTCCATTTTTCATATATTCTTCCAACCACTGATTTTCAGAATTTCCAAAACTCATACCACAAAGAAAAGCTGCTCCCAGATAAAAGAGAAAGGTCCTTCACTATCAGGTGTGACTTCTCCCCAGCTTCTCCACAGCCTCCTTTTACTCCTGAGTCCCTACCTTGGCAGATGGTACCCTGGAAAAGGTCACCCGTGGGGAAATGTATGAATCGTTTTTGCCCTTTTCTCGTCTACTCCTGGATCATCCAATCCATCTTCAGGTCTTGTGGGTTATCCTTTCTAAATGTTCCTCTGGACTTCCGCCAGTCATATCCACCTCTGTGCTGGTTTATCCCACCACCCTTCTCTTCTGAGTTATAGAACAGCCTCTCCACTGGCCTGCCAACCTCTGGACTTGCTCCTCTTCATACTCTATCTGGAAGGAGCTTTCTAAAACCCACATCAGATCATGTTATCCCACTGCTTGAAACCTTTCATTTGCTACTAATAGGTCCAAAGGACTTACACTGACATAGAAGGCTTGCTGCACATGGGCCACCACTTACTTCCCATCTCTTGTTCCTTTTCTCTCCAATCGTCTCACCTTCCCGTTATGTTGCAACCATCCTGATCCAGTTTCCACAAAAGTGTCATGCTCACTCATCCCCTTGCATCTGTTGTTTCCCCTGCCAAGAATACATGAAGACATGTCCCTGCCTTCTGCCTGCATCCCACTCTTTCAGATCTCAGCTAAAATGGCACTTCCCCGGGAAGCTTTCCTTGACCTTCCAAGTCAGAGTTAGTGTTCCCACGGCATCTGGGAAGACTCCTCATTGTGATTATCTTCTGTTACCAAAAGCCTTTGACCTGGGAGCCTGGAAGTACTCAGAAGGTTGGGTGTCCAGGTTTTTTAGGTCCTCATAGCTCCTGTACGGAGCACAGTAGCTTGGTACACAATAAATACTGGCTGCACTAGGAGGTTAATAAAGTATATTTTTCTAGGAAAGAATCTAATGAAACTGGTAGAGGGGCGGGTAAACTCTGAGATAGAAAAGGAGCCTTCCCTGGGAGTCCTTGAAATCAAACAGTGCTACTGATGTTTCTACTTACATGCCCACATTTATGTGGCAGAATCATTATAAAAACAAGCTCTCCTGGTAATTTTGAGAACTAATTTCCTTAAATAGCCTTCAATAATTTTCACATTCCTTTTCCTCTGTTGTACGTCTGACTGGATCAAGGCATTATGGGAAGGCAGAGTGGATGGACACTGGTGAGCTCAGGGGAGAAGAAGAGGGGATCAGTGAGGCTGGGCCATGCCATACAGGGTCTAGAAGGCAATGGCAAGGAGTGAGGACTTTATATTTAGCCCATAGGAAAAATGTAAAGAGAGCTTAAATTGTGGTAGTGACTCTGTCACTCTGATTTGTGGAAATGGATTTGAGGACAGGCCAATGACAGAGAGAGAGACACCAGATAGGAGATTATGGAAGCATTTCAGGGGATGATGGCGGCTCGCCTAGGGTGATGGCCCTGGAGGTGGCGGAAGTGTGCAGATTCAAGATACCTTTAGGAGGTAGAAGATGTAGGAGTTGTTCAGAGTCTGGGTTTGAGGGAAAGAGGAAGCAAGGATGACTTCCAGGTTTGGTCTGAACACTGAAGCGATTGGTACTGAGATGCTATGACATCCTGATTTTCCTCCTACTTTTCAAAGTCCAGCTCTGTTTTTCTCTTCCACAAAGGCTGTCATCAGCTTCAATGCAACCTTTCCTCTTTCTTCTCCACAACTTGGGAAACCAGTGCCCACTGCTCATCCTTTTAGGAGTATGCGCTGAACTCCCCAACCTGGTTTTTCTTCCTAGAAGGTGAGGGAGCCCCCTTCATATCCAGCAATGCCTGGAGCAGAACTTGGAGGTAGTGGGGGCTCCACACAAAGTTGATGTTTGAATTAAATACAATTCACATTGCCGCAGTTACTCTGGAGCTATCAGCTGCTAAGAATATCCCACCACCCACCCGACTAAATGATCAGACCCTCCAGTTTGTACCCCAGTTGGACATTTTAAAAAGCCCATTACCAAAAGCCTTTGGAAACTATGCTCTTTTCTAGAACCTTAAAGGCAGTCGTTTAACTTTTATTATGTACTCTATCATTATTTAGTATTATCACATTTCACCTGATACATAGTTATTTTTCTCTCCCATTATTAAGTATTACTTTAAAATGCAACCCCATTTCCTCTTCTATTAAATAGAAATTCAGGATAAATTTCCCTTCGTTGAAAACACTGTGAGGAAAGGAGGGAGGCACTTTTCTACAAAGTTCATTCACACTTTGGTTAGAATGCCTTTAAAAGAAAAACTTCAAGATACCATAATATCACCTTTCAATTCATTTTAAAAGTTTTTAAAAAATATATAAATCCAGGGCCCTGCTTAGAGTTAGACATTATTGTAACTTCCCACATGGAGCCAGAATGCTGCCCATAATTCTCTTAGCAGTAAAAAAGAAACACGATTCTGAAGAATTTATGCAGAAGCAGGGCTTCGACTTGCTCTTCCCTTCAACCTATGGTCGCTGAGAATTACTTAGAAAAGTTAATGTTTGCTCATTATCTACTCCAACACTGGGCGAGGCATTTTATATATGTCACTTGTCATTGAATTATCCCAGCCACTCTGTGACAGCTTTTGCCTCCATCTCCCGGTAGTGAAGGGATAGTGAGCAGGGTTCAATAACCCATCTGAGGAGGGAGACAAGATGCAGCACCACCTGCATTCAGCTCCAGGTCTTGGTGAGTCAAGTGCTCACGTGACTGTTCATCCACGATCCAGTGATGGGGCATGAATCCCCAGAGAAAACACCCTGTTCCCCTGCAGCACTTACCAGGCTATCTGAGAATTCTTCCTTACACCAAGCCAAAGCCTGTAACTGGCATTCACTCTCAGTCCCACCATCTAAAAACCAAGGGTTCTTTACACGGACTTCATCAGGTTCCATGAAATCCATGATACTAGGGGCCGATTTTGTGTTTATATAAATGCATTTTCGGGGACTAAGTCTGTGTCGTTTTAAAAATATCAGGCCTGTTATCTCCCTTCCCCAAGGGCTAAAACCCTTTTTCCTAGAGAAATACAGAACAACCAGTCTCCTTACTCCATACTTTAGTCCTTCTACCTGCAACTAGCCAATCACTTTTGCTATCTTTTCTTCTTCACACTGAACATGCCCAGGTTTTCCACCTTTCTAGCATAACATGGAACATCTCAATGCCTCTTCATATATCCATTCAGTATTTTATTTAAGAACAAGAAGCATTTTCCTTTTACAAATATCCTTAAAAATTTTAAAGTTTAGGAAACACAGCATTATAATCTGTATCTCTTTGTTAGCTGCCTTTCCTCCCATCCCCTGCCAAGAAGCCTGAAATCCAGGAGTTATATTTTTCTTTGCCTTGTCTTTGAACTCCAACTTAAGATGCATGAGAAACTGGAAAAGAACATTTGTGTAATCTCACCCTTAGCAGTGATGGAATAGAACTTTAGGAAAAGTTGGCCATCAGAAGACCATGCCCTGAATGTGGGCAGGTCTCGACCCACACATTCACTGAAACAAAATCTCCGCCAGTGTTCAGGCAGAGAGCATCTCAGGGATGGTTTGGCACTTACCCTGCTGTCCTCCCGGCTCTTAGGACCTGCTGACATTTTCACGCCCTCAGCGGGAGCTGCTCCTGCTCTTCTTCCGAGTCAGATAGAGTGAAGATGCAGACAGACCATTCGGAACCCAAAGCCACGGTCTGCGCTCAGGTGGCCAAGCTGCCCCAATTACACACTCTTGAAACACATTTTAGATGCCTGTGTTGACTGAGGCTGGGCTGGCGTCATGACTGTCTGGATTTTGCCACATAACGTATTCCCCAAACAAACAGCTCATGACTCCAGGCTGCTCCCTGGACCTGGGATTCCACCCCATGGCTCCGGGCCTGCTCCCAGGAGCTAGTGTTGCAGCAGGAAGATGAGCAGAGCTCAGGTAACCTAAGGCCCTGCTGAAATGAGATTCCTATAACACCAGGAGGCTCCCTGGCCAGCTAACACCTGACCCGCTACCTTATCCATGTCTACAGGCCCTGTGATGGTTACGTTTACTCCTCTCCCAACTGCAGCTCACGGCCACCCTGTCTGATCATCCGAATTGCAGAGAGAAATTGTTCAGTCCGCTAATTATGCTGCTTATAAATGGCAAAGAGGACAGGAATAATTTGTCTTGAAGAAGGCTTATGATTCTTATATATTTGAAATTTCCTTGGGTTTGAAGCCATCAAGGTTCATATTTGTGAGGCTGAATTTCAAATGGCCTTTCTTTCTTTTTTCTCTTTTTAAAAGAAAAGCATTATTCTAAAAATGTCCCATGTTTGCTGCCAGGGTGCCTGGCAGTGAATTTAATTTGCTTTATTGCACTCTTCAGATAACATGTTTCTGCTGGTGTGTAAGGCTTGGAAGCTGTCAGCATGCCAAGCCAAGGCCCCTTCCATGAAGTCTTACGTAAGCCCAACAAATTATCTTCAGATAGAGGTAATCTTGATGGGCTATTACAGAGCCATGAAAATAACTGCTAGTGAACCACCAAAAGCTGGCTGAGCAAATACTTTAAAAAGCCTCAGTCACATGGGGATGCGGACAGTAACATTTTACCATGAGAATTCTTTTTAGATACTGTTAGTGAGAAAGGGACTGTGGGCTTAGACAGAATAGGGTGAGGGCCTCTGGAAAAAGCAAGGCAGGATATTTGCAGTCAGAGCAATGTAACTACATGCAAGGACATCCCCTACCAAAATTCTGTGCTAAACATTAAGCTCTAGGGTCATTCTTCAGTGAGATCAGTTAATATTTCCCAGATAATAACATGTGCTACTCTTCTTTATTATGCTAATCATTTGTAATCATGTGTAAGATTCACTTTAGCATGCTAAAAGGCCCAGGCCTATGTGCTGTCTTTCTTCCTTCAGACCTGATGAGGTGATTTTGCAAACTGGGCAACTAACTTAGCATGCAGACCCAGCTGTAAACAACATAGTAAAAGGCAGGAAGGATTCCACCTTAAAGATAAGATTGCATTTTAACACCCAGGAAGTTTAAGAAGTAAGATTCTTAACTTACTCTTTAGCAAGCAGACAATACCTCAGCCCACCTTGGGGGCTAGGCAGGTGGCCTTTTGATATGCTCCTAGACCAAGATGCCAGTATCCCAGGGAGAAATCAGAGCAGTAAATTTCTTGTGTTAAGTTAATTTTTAATATTCAGGGACCACTTAACAAGTCCACACCCTTAAGCCTTTTATCCGGTTCCCAAAAATCCTCAACTGCCTATAAAACCCCTAGACAATGCACCACTATGGGCTCTCTTGTCCCCTCCTGGCATGAGCCAGGAGCTCTGTCCTCTCACTATATCTCTCAATAAAAGCCTCCTCCTGGCTCTCCTACCTTGACTGTTTGCTAAGTTCATTCTTCGACTCTGCAAACAAGAACCCCGGCATCAGTAGGTTTTCTTTTCTCTCTTCTTTGCATCCTTTTCTCCCTTTTTTCCTTCCTTCCTCCATACCTCCTTTCCTTCCTCCTTTCCTCTGCAGACATCATTCTCCCACCCCTCTTGCTCTCACCTGTCTGTCCCCCACCGGCATGCCCTCTCTGCATGCTAGAGTTCAGACTCTATATTCTATTGTCACCCCTGCTGACACCCCTAAATTGCAAATACCCTGCCTTGCTACCCTTGCTCCTCCTGGATTACTGCAGTGAAGGGGGTCCAGCACCTCTCCATAATGTAACAACCTTCCATGGCTTTCCAGTGGGTATGAGATAAAGCCCTACTCTTCAGCTTGCATTCAAGAGCCTCCAACTGCCATACGTCCATTCACTCGTCCTGTCTCCAGTTCATCCCAACACATCTGAACATCTTCTGCCCCTGAGCAAAAACACAACTCTGAGAGCTGCCCCTTCTGTTCACAGCCTTTCATGAAAGCCTCAGTCTGTGTTTGAGGCCCAAGACCTTCCTTCCTCAAAGTTAGTTCCTTCCTTCTCTGTTACCATGGCCCTGCAAACCTTATTTTTTTCTGTCCTCTCAATTAGATAAAGAGTTCCTGGGGCAAAGATGTTGTGCACTCACCCACCAGGCAGTTGTTCAAGAAATGCTTGCGGAATGAACTCTGTTTCTTGGAGTTTCTCCTGGATATTTCATAAGTAGGAAGAAACAGCATAGTATGGTTTTTACAAGACCGAATATGTGGGATCCAATCCCATCTGTGACTTGAGCAAGTTACTCACTGTTTGCTCCCTCAGTTTCCCCATCGGTAAAGTGGAAATAATATTGTCCAACTCTCAGGTGGTTGTAAAGATTAAATGAGTTGCTATGTGTAATGTAGTGAGACTACTGCCTAGAAAATGGAAAAGAATTACATGCTACATGAGTGTTGGTTAAATACACTGGAGGTAATTCTGAAACTCCATGGCTATCTTGGCTGTGCTTGAGGGAGAGGGTTTGGGGCCTTATCTGGACTGATAATTGATTAGATGTAGACCCTTTACTGGGAATGTAAATGTCTGCCACACTTGTCCAATCAAAAGAACAGATGCTAACACTAACAATAAAACTCCATTTCACAAGTAAACTAAAAGTGGGCTTATGTCACACCCAGGGCTTATTGGATGAACTAGGGTGTAGGGTATAAAAGAAAAAAAAACCTGGTGAAGAAAATACAATTCTTGGACTATCATGTTTAAGAAAGTACATATTGGTTACAAACTATTTAATAGAAAATGTGTTTGTATCCTGATAGGAAGGTGGACAGAGTCTAACATGCAATTTAACATCGAAAAGGGAGTAGAAGTTGAAATTCAGTGAAAACAGCCAAAGGGAAATCTTGATGCCTTTTGCTTGCAAGCAAACCAAGGAGACTCTCTAGAATCTAGAATTCTCTAGATTCCAAGAAGGTTGAAATTCTGCAAAATCTCTTTGCACCTAAGTATAGCCTACAAGACCTGGCCCTGCAGACAACCTCACTATATCTCTTGCCAGGGCCCTCCCAAACAAGCCTTGTGCTCCAGCCGCCCTGGCAATCCTAGAAAAGGCCACACAGAGGCTCACCTCCCTGCATGCCCTCCCTCTGCTTCCTGTGACCCACATCCAGGTTACCACTCTTCCTGGGAAGACTTTCCTTGCTCTTTCCAAGCACCTTTGCCTCAAAGCCCCCTGAACATACACATTTCTCAAAGCACTTACCATACCGCATTATACTTGCACACTCACTTTCTGTCTAGATTGTGAGCCTTCCAATAGAGGGACTGTGCCTAAGACCCTGTTGCTTCCTCAATGCTCAGCACTGTGCCTGGAACAAAGTAGGTGTGTAATAAATACCCACTGAGTACTCACTGCATGGCAGGCTACCCTGTGTCTGTAGGTAGGGGCAGATTCATTACCAGGTACCTTTGGCAACAATGCTGGGTGTTCTCTGTGCACCATTTATCAGAGTCATACCTGGGAGATATCACACTAGGGGTGTGGCTCAGGAATTTCCATATCTAACAAAGCTGGAATGATTGCACAATTAGGCATTCTGTCTCTCAGGAAGGAAACAGTAAGTATTCCTGAAAAGGGTTAATAACTATTGTATGTGTAGTACCCTAAGCCAAGAATTTAAAAATTTCCTCATGAACTTTACAATTTTTATGACTCACTTATTTTAGGTGAAAATGCACATTAAAGCCATAATGAGAAACCACTACACACCCATGAGAATGACAAAAGTTAAAAAGTCTGACATCATCAAGTGTTGGAGAGGAGCAAAGAGAACCCCCACATGTTGCTGTTGGCAGTGTAGATGCACAGAACCATTTTGGAAAGCTGTTTGGAGTTTCTAATAAAGTTGAACATACACCTGCGCTATCACCTAGCATTCTACTCCTAGATATATACCCAAAATATGTACATATGTGAGTGTGTGTGTATATATATATATATTCATCAAAGGACAGCCCCAAAGTGGAACAACCCAAATGTTTATCAATTGGAGAATGAATAAACAAACTGTAGCATATTCACAGAATCAGTGCTACGCAACAATAAAAAGAATGAAATACTGATATATGCAATATGTGTAAATCTCACATACTGGGAAAAATGTGTCAACTACAAAGAAATACATATTATGCAATTTATACAATTTAATGTCTAAGAAGTTCAAGAATGGGCAAAAAAATGAGTCAGTAGTGATGGAGTTCAGAAGAGTGGTAACATCTGGGTAAGGATTAGATTCTGATAGAGGGTGGCAGGCATGAGAGAGCCTTCTGGGGTGCTGGAAATGTTTTATAGCTACTTCTGAGTGGTGGTTACATGGGTATACATCTATTTAAAAAACTCAAGGGTTACATACTTTAGCATATAAGTGTTATAAATAAATAAGTAGAGAGAAAGATCACCAGAAGTCTAGATAAATGGAAGGGACAAAACTCTCCCTCAGTCACATGAACTCAGAGAATGGATCATATAACTCCTCTTTGGTTCAGGAAAGGAGATCATCACTGAACAAAACCCAACAAACATCTCATTTGAACTGTGCTTGTGGAGCAGAGCATTATGGTAAACTCGACTCGTTCAAACAGGTAAGAGCAAGGATGTGCCCTTGCCAGGAGGTCATACTCCCCCTTGAGGATGGGTGAATAAAGAGTTCAACGGGAACTCTCTATTACAGGATTACTGCAATACAGACCATTTCTTGGTCTTAAACCTTGAATCAAGTTATCTTCTTGGGGTCATGCTGTTTGAAAGTCATTCCATAAAAATAAAGCTATGAAACCTTTATTTTTCGTAATAAAATTAAAATTCTCCAAAGAGTGGAAGCATACTAAAGCCAGAAAAAGGGAAATAAAGTCTTTCTCTAAAGTCTTTTTGCAAAGCTTTGAGATAAGCCAAAGATAAGCCAAAGATGATAAGAAACCTCAGATCCTTGAAACCTACTGTGTCTGCCATACCTGTCCAAAAGGAAATAGATGTCCCAGGAAAATGCACTTTCTCCTCATTACCAAACACGGCTTGGGGCCCAAACATTTGCTGAACCTGACCACACCTCACAGGGACCTGGAGATTCCCATTACTCTTTCAGTGTTTCTCAACTGGGATATTGCAACATTTGGAGCAATGCAAATCTTTGGGTGCAGGACTGTCCCTTGCAAAGGCTACAGTCCTAAATACTACTCGTCACTGTGACATCAACAAAATGCATGGACATCGCTCCTGATTGAGAACGACCACTGATATTTTGGCTGAAGACTTAATTGGCATGCTGTTGGCCTAATCTACCCTGCATCAATGTTCTGATTGGTGTATCTAGTGTTAAATAAAATAACAACAATAACAAATGAGTAAACATTTGAAAAAATGGGATTTCACTCCAAAGTCCTAATTTCCACCTCCTTAGGAAGTGACTCACATAAACCACCTGCCCAGCTTTTGTTGGCATTTGAATCTGTAGCCTGGACTTGAGGTCTATGCTGCAGGAAGGTCAGGTGGTCAGTTACTGGGTTCCTTATCCTTCTGCCCACTGGGTCTCACCAAATGGACTGTGACAGGAAGAACAGCAAAGACAATGCAAGAAAGAGCCCATCCCTTTAGGACCTAGACACAGAGTTCAGCTAAGTCACCACCCATGTCTTTGTCTCTCACTGGCCCCCCTTCTTCCAAGAGAGCAAAGTTTCAGGTCTATCCTCTGACAAATAGTGCCTGGGAAGAAAACTCAACAGGAGAAGAAAAGGAACAATCTGTAGTCCATAATGAACCAAGCCAGAGTGACTGACGATACCCAATTTTATGCTGCTAACCCCCATCTTGATGCGCAGGCTGCATAGCTCAACCAGTTATATTACTATAATGACGAACAGCATGTCCCTGGAGGCTGCATTCATTCCTACACTGATCAGAGCAACGGTTAGAGCACAGCTTCTTCATCTGACTACCACAGCCCTGGGTAGTATGTCCAAAAAGTGATATGAAAGATGAGTTTAGGGGATAGGTCTATGGATAAAAAATTCTTTAAAAATTATAAAAGATATATTTTTTAACAGTTATCTTTTCATTTACAGAATGAAATGAAAGGACACCTTTTCATTTACAGAAATGGTATATAGTTTCCTTTGTAAATAATTTATATAACTTCTAAAGGTCAACATTAAGAAAAATTATGAATTTAATGATGGAATTATGGCAGCTTGGGATTATTTTATGACAGGAGGTCCAAGGTAGCTTCTAGGAGTTCACAAATTCCCTGAAAATATATGTAGGATGCATGCTAATGTGAATTTTTCTGGGAGGCAGGTCCATAGTTTTCATCAGGGTGACCTAGGTCATTAGCCACAAGTAGCTACTGAGCACTGGACATGCAGCTAGTGTGAGGTGAGGTGTGCTGGAAGTGTGCACTACATGCAGGGTTATGAAAAAGAGGATGCAAATATATCAATTATTTTCATATCGATTACTCACTGGAATATTTTGGATATTGCATTACAGAAAATACAGCATTAAAATAAATGTCACCTGGTGTTTTTCTTCTTTAATGTGGCTATTAGAAAATTTAAAATTACCTATGGAACTTGCATTTGTAGCTCACATTATATTTTCAGTGGCCAGCACTGGATCCAGTATAAAGGCAGGAAAAACAAAATAGGTCTCAGGAGTGCTTGAAAAATTATAACTATAAATACATTTTAAACCATATTTATAAGGTAGAACACTAGCGATGAGTTTGGGGAAAAAAATGAACTTTTGTAAAATACTGATTTACAAAGAAAGAGTGATATACATACAAATTTCAATTTGTTGCCTTAATCACTTAGGCAAGAAAATAAAACAATATTAGAAGGTTGAATTCTTTTATCTTTTCAAATCAAAACCAGTTTCCAGCAGTTCAAACAGGATTTTTAAGTTCTTGGGAAAAATAGGTAAATGGGCTAAGTATCTTTTTTTTTTTTTTTGATAATCTAATCTACCTGCACCAAATAACGAAGAGTTAATTGTATTTGCCTTGGGCCAAGTCCAGCTCCTGTCTCTGTCTTATGGCCCCTCTTAGGGGTAATTAAAGTGTATAATAGTCTTTCACAGCAACTCTTGAAACTGCTTTTTGGCCTGGAGCTCAAGGAAGGCAACTTTCATCTATGGGTCTTCAGATCTTGCCGGTGTCTGAATCTCCTTCCGGCTTTTCTCTTTGCACTGAGAGCTAACTGCTTCAGGGTAGAGTTGCCTAGGTGCAAAGGAATAGTGCTGGGAACTCTTTTCTCTTCCATTGTTATTACCAAGATTTTGTCTCCTAGAACATTCTCCTGAAAGACATTTCTTGTTGTAGACTCTTGTCTCTTCAGTGACTGAACTATATGTGGATACAGACTCATGTTCATTTTATTACACAGCTCGACATCTAAGCTACTACTGGAAAGACCACAGGCTTTAGTTCTATCTCCTCTTCCTTATAACCTGCCACCTTTTGCAATGCAAGCCCTTCCTGGGTGCCATTTAATGGATCAGCCCCAGCTTGGGACAGATATGGAAGTCATGAGTGTATTTAGCCATAAATGAATTTTTTTTTCCATGAGCATTACATTTATGCTCACTTGTCTCCCATTCACTTGCCACTCCCTCACCAAAAAAGCAGTCTTATTGTTGTCCAAGATTTCCCTAAAATAGTGTCATGCGTATTTGATGAGCATCAAGTGGCCCACAGATAGTTACTATCATGTTTTCTTCAACAAGTTGACATGTTGTAACAAACTCAGGCCCCAGCAAGTCATAGTTCCTAAGCATATATTTTTGGATGCTGCTCTCTCTTCGCTTCCTGGGAACAGCATTTCCATCCTTTAAAATGGCAACTGCTTACCTAGCTAAGACAGGAGCTGTTAAATGGCTCTGCTTTGTTTTCAAAGGTTCCTAGGGTGGCAAGAGTAACAACCAGACAATGCAGCTAACCCTGTGAGCAGCAAGGGCGCAGCGCTGGGACTCAGCCTGCTCCAGTTCTGCTGTGGCTCAGAGTCCCTTGGGGATCTTGTTAAAATGCAGATTCTGATTTACTAGATCTAGAGAGGGCCTCGAGATTCTGCATTTTAACAAGTTCCCAGGTGGTGCCAACACTACGGTATAGCCATGCTTTGAGTAGCAAAGGAGATCATCTCAAAGGAAATCTTCCATCTCTAGGAGTCTATCATTCTGTGTGACCAGAAAGCAATAGCTGACACAACAAGGGGCCTTAGGACCTCTGCTAGAACATGCTAGAAGTCAGAGTACCCACTGTAGAAATTTATCTAAATAGGAGGATTTAGAAATTAACTTTGAGAGTCTATCACGAAACCATTTTAGAATCTGGCAGTGGATCAAAGTTACTATTCTATGGGTTCTTTCAAATGTGTGTTCAGCCACTTTGTTCCTTCAAGAGCTCTACAGATGAGCCCCCTTGACACCCCAGCTGGATCTCTGGTAATGCTGGGTACAGAACACATCTAAGCTTATTCAGTAACTAGTTGCATAAAGCAGCTATCTTGAATCCTTATGCAAAGAAGGATTTTGCTAAATAAATATTTGCTACTCAATTTATTTGTTCTATAAACACAAATGCTACCCTGTAAGGTTTGCTTAAAGTGGAACCTATCTCATCCCATATTTGATAAGTATAAAAAAATGTATATTCTTAGCAAACACAAAAATCCAGAGATCCTTTTATCATATCAACTGTTTATCAATCCCAAGTAAGTATGTATACCACCATGCATTTGATGCTGATATTAAATTCCTTGGCGGTAGGTAAATTCTAAAAAAATGTTTGAAGTAGACCAAGTAGAAGTCAAAACAAAACTTATATATGATCTTTCTTTAATGTGTGATTTTTTCTGCCTGTTTTGACTATAGGCAGATGACTTTTCACTGTATTAGTTGAGTGCTATGCACATACAGTGTGCCAAATACTGCCAGGTGCTGGCAGTGGGGCACAGGAGGGGTGAGTGGGGAGAAGGTGAGTAATTACAGTCTCTATCCAAACCAGGCTCAAGTGAGTTGGCAGAGATAGGCACCTGATGAGGTATTTGCAATACATTATGCCTGTAATAGAGATATCTATAAATACAATGCAGAAAAGAGGCATTACCTGAATAGTAATGCTGGCCTCCTAGTCCTAAAGAAATGCACTCTTATGAGTCTAAACTTTTGGGGAAAAAAATAAGCATGCATGCCTAGATAACTTTTCAGCAAGTTTGACATAAAGCTAATTTACTGCAAGGGCTGAAAGATGGAATTTGAACCTGCCTTTGTCTCACATCAAAGTCCAAGCTTGTATTGCTGCAACAGACTGAGTCTTAGGAAATTCAAAACTCTTCATAGGATTGGTTTTATTTCTAAGTAAGTAAGTAATAATAAAATAACAATAGCAGCTGAAGCTAACAATTACATAGCTCTTTTATCTGTCAGGCACTCACTGTTCTAAGCATTTTACATATATTAACTCATCTAATCTTCATAGCAACCCTATGAGGCATTATCTCCATTTTATGGCTGAGAAAACAGGAAAAGGCAAGTTAAGTGATTTCCTTAGGTCACACAGAAACAGAGGGCAGAACTAGGATTTGAACCTGGGAAATCGGGTCCAGGAGCCACTTTGTTACTCACCTTGTTGACCAGCATCATGCACATCACCCAGGCGCTTTATAAGGAACCCAGAATCTCAGATCCTGCCCTAGAGCTCCTCACTCAGAATCAGCATTTTTAACAAGATTCCCAGGTGAATGTACGATCATTAAAACCTGAGATGCACTATCCTAAAGCCATCATAATATGCAACATCTGTTGGTAAAAGGCCAATCACCACTACCACCCCTTCTACCTTGGTTTGACCCCCATTCTGACAGATTTCTTTAATCCCCCAGCCACCTCAGACACCGTTACTGGGGGCACTTGACCCAGTTTCACCAGTGTTGACCTGAGTCAAAAGCAGGCTCTTTCTACAACAGATGAATTAGCACCAAACACGGCAGCTTCATTGCTGAGGATCTGAGGAGTCCCAGAGAGGAGTCCCTTCACTGACCTTGCCGCCTCTGTCATCTCCCTGGTGCTCTGCCCACCATTGCTGCTTTGTTCTCTCTCCCTCTCTCTCTGCAGTAATGGCTGAACCCACCCCCTTGTCTCCAGCAGAACACCTTCACTCTCACCCAGATCCCTTGGAGATTTATCTTTCTACCTTTAAGCATATTGGCCATTTTCCCAAATAAAACCGCTTCCCTTCCTTAGAGAAACTCAGTTGCTACTTACTGCTAGATATCATTTGCCCATCTTCTTACAGTTGCCCCTCCTCTAACTCCTTTTAAATTGTGAAATAGAAAACACATACAGAAAACTGCATATACATTAACTTTTTACCTTTAACTTCTACTCTTTGAATTTTAACAGAGGAAACAGTTGCTCTTCATTAACATAGTAAATAAAAATATGTACCATATCATTTAGTAAAATGATTAGTAGCCATAAGTAGTAGCCTACAGATCCAAGATGCCAATGAACCAAGGCCAAGGTTAAACTAGAGAACTAAAGGTCTGTGTGCTCTGTTGGTTGTGAATGGGGACTGTCTGATTTTACTCCCAATTATTAGAACAGTAAGTACATAAATGCTGTTACCATAAGTGTATTCCCATGCTTTGTCTACCTTGTTGCCAATATATATATTATATTATTCCTGATTAAATAGGAAATGTAAAATATGTAATGTAATAATATTCTGGATTAAATGGGAGCATCTTGATAAGATGAATAAATTGGATAATCACAGCAGGTTCCTAGTTAGTCATGGTTTATCTTTTCAGACTGTGGGTTAACCTCCTGCTTCTGGCTTTTTTTGATCCTCTTTCAGGCAATAATAAGAAGCACTAGAAGAGAAAGAAACCAAGTTTCTAGTCTATTGGATGAATTCTGTTATTTTTTAATCACTCCTGTAAAATATTTTCTGGGAGAAAAGGATTACACTCATTATGAAGCGCGCGTCTCTAGAGTATGTGAGATAAGCAGTTCATCTCTGTTCCCTGGGACCCTGTTAACCCTGGTAACTAATGGATGACATGGGTCCTGCCATGTAAAATGCCTCCTCTCAAAGGAAGAACACAGCACTGGAAGAAGTGATAAGTCTATCCCTGATTAATTGCAACTGGTTTTAAAAGAGGTGGGAGCATGCTGACTGCTGTCTTTTGGTGATCGGTCTACACATAACCATCCTTGCCAGAGTGATTAATTTCAATGTCAATGCTACGTTACCGCATCAAACATTTATGGTAGAAACAAAAACATGTTCAGGCATGTATGAATTCATAAAACAGCAATTGTGCAAATCTGAAACCACCTCTCACTTACACTGATGACAAGGAAGAAAACACAGGAAAAAATGCTAAATGTTGGAAGGAAGTTTTAGGACTATTATATTAAACTTTCCTTCCTGTTTCTCCTCTTGCATGAAGGTCATATTTTGCTTATTCTTCTAAGCTTGATTCAAATTCTAATCCTTCCAGTAAAGTATCATCATCTCTACCTCTTTTTCATATCTTGAATATGTAATCTACCTTAGTCATTCATTTTGCCTAAAACATAAATAACAATGAATAAAATTACTATTTACCTTTTCTTGTATATTGACTCCCCAATTAATTTTAAGTTTCTTTGGGGAAGTACTGGCTGTACTTTTTGCACCTCCCATCAGCATAGCATGGTGTTTTGAATACAGAAATAATCAGATATTAAGACAAAATGTATGTATAAGTATATTTACTGCAGTATTTGTAATGATATAAGTTTGTAATGATATAAGTGATTAATACCTAGATATCATACAAACTGAACTTTACAGACCAGGATATATCTGTGAGCATTTGATGCCTCCATCTGAATGTTCCATAAACAGGTTCCATAAAATGTTCCAACGCCAAATGTCCAAACCAAACCAACCTTCGCCACTGCCATCCCAGCCCCCAAATCCCCTCCTCCTCTTATCTCTCTTAGTTCAGTGAACGGCACTCACATACATCCATTGCCTAAGACACAAACCCAAGAGTCTTCCTACATTCTTGTTTCCTGAATTTTATCATTCCAGTGTTTTGTCAATTCCACTTTTGTAATATTTCTTGAATCCACCCCATCCTTTCCATTCCCACCAGAGCTGCCTTTGTTCAGTTTTCATCTTTTTAAATGTAGGCTAATAAATAGCTGCTTACTGGGTCCATGGTGGCCAATCTCATTTCCATCCCATCCATCACATCCTTGCCACAGGACTCTTTCTAAAATAGTAAACTGGATCAAACCACTGTTTTGTTTGAGTTTTTAAACTGGCACCCTATGGCTGTCAGAGTAAAATCAAAGCACCTTAGACAGATTTCCAGGATCTGAATCCTGATCATCAGCTCTCCTGTTCTACACTCTGAATTCTTTATTCTATCCATAACTTACAAATGAAGTATCAGGCTTCTGCTTCTTGCACGTGCTGTTTCCCCTGCCTGCCTCCCTCCCTCTATCTTCAGTATCCTCCAGATAATGTCTTTTCCACTTTCCAGACTCAGCTAATCAACATGCAATTTTTGCTTGTGCTTTCCACCAGTCTGAGTGTATATCAGAGGTAAGCGTTCATCAGAGTTTCCAATTTAGTAGGTCTAGGGTGGTGCCTGAGAATCTGCATTTTAATAAGTTCCCAGATGAGAAAGATGATGTTAGTCCAGAGGCCGCACTTGGAGAACTACTTGTTTAGAGAATTCTTCATAAAGGAAGCTAGAGGTTGATTGTCTGCTCACTTTTTTATTCATTAAACAAACTGTTTGCCCTGTGAATATGTGTCTATTCCAGCACTTGAACTGGGCCAGGTATTCTGCACAGAGATATAAAGATGGTCTCTCTTTGGCGAGAAGGAGGCAGGACTGACCTGAACAATCGTGCAGATGGGACATTGTACAAATGGTGCCTGGGCGAGTATTGCAGCTCGGCCAGAGGTGAGAGTCCTGGAAATCAGAGAAACAAACCAGTGGTTTACAGAGTCAGGCAAGCCTTCCTAGAAGATGAGCTACCTCTGTTGAGTCTGGAAAGGTGAAGAGAACTTATCTGGGGCACAGTATGGATAGAGGGGGCAGGGAGAAGAAGTGGCATATGCAAAGACACCAGAAGCCTGCTAGGTGACTTTAAGTGGATTGTTATGGACAGAGTGAAGAATTTCAAGGGCACAATATCTTTGTCTATATGAAGGGCATTTGCTTAATTTAAAAGTTATTTAAATTATGAAATATTGCACATATTCAAAGAGTAAATAAAACAATATTACAAACATCCATGTATCCCTATTCAGAATTCACTCTATTTGCTTCATCTCCTTACAATAAATAAAATGCAACAAAACACAATGACCCATCTTCCTACCTCTTCCCCCTCCCTACCTTCTCTCACCAAGCTAGCCACCATTTTACAGTTAGCGTGTGTTCTCCCATGCATGTTTTTATATTTTTACTATGTAAGTGTATAGGCATTCAAATTTAATGAGAGTCTTTGTCCAGGACGTTACAGCAGAAATTACAGCACTTGTCTCTGCAGGCTTTCTGAGAAGACAGCTGGAGTAGTAAGCAGCCAGTGCCCAACCGAACCTGGCCCTCTCCAACATTTGGTGGTGGAAAAACAGGACTCATGTTAGCTTTACAAAATGTGATCAGAGGGCTTAAAATCAGAAAATCAAGATAAGCTTACCTTTTTTCTTCTTTTACGGATGCCACTTGGAAACCACTGCTGTTGGTGGTAGGGAGCCCTAGAAAAATGTTAGGCTATTTGGTTGTGTGTATGCATGCACACATTTATTTATGTATTATTTGTCTACTGCCAAAGGGCTGCATCACTAGATTCTCATCCAATTTTCTGTACAGAAAAACACCATGCAGCATTTTTGTTTATCCAGATCTTTTTTCTTAGAAGTTTAGTGAAATGTCCTTCCTGGATTGCCACTCATGATATGCATATCACGACATGTACAAAGACAGACATACACATATATAGTGTGTTTATACATGTACACACCCCCCACAAATATGTGTGTGTGTTTGCTGAAATGTATTTTGAACAGCACAGCTAATTAATGAGCACTTTTTCTTATTCAATTCATTCTTCACAGTTTCTCACATTCATCTCTACTCTCCCATCCCCAGTGCTACCTCATTAATACAAAGCTCATCACCACAAACTGGAGTCCTCAAAGCTGCTTTTTATGGCTCCTCCTTTTAGATGTCATCGTTTGAGGCCATGTTCATCAGTTGGCTATAAGACCAGTTCCCATAAAGCACTACCTGTCATTCCTCTCAAAATTGAAAAGCCTCTAATAGCTGTTTAATTCTGAATTGCGATCCTGTCTGCTGGTGCCTCCTTGATATTTCTTTATAACCAAATCTCACTTTACTCCTGGATTACAAAATATCCAGCCACATTTTCCACTTCTCTTACAACTAAGAGTTGATGGAGGAGATTGTAAGAAGAAGTTGTGGATGGGAATTCTGGGAAGGCCTCCTAAAGAGGAAAGACGTACCTCATAACGGGTGCCTTTTACCCACCCCTTCCCATTTTTCCTGTTGCCAAGAATTTACATGTGAGGGCTAGAGCTCCAGCAGCCATCTTGAACCAAGAGGTAACTTTGAGGATAAAGTCATATGCTAAGAATAGAAATACAAAAAGATAGAAGGCACCTGAGTTCCTGATGGTCATAGAACCATCCTCCCTGCTCTGGAGAGAAAAAGGTTTCTTTCTGTGTTTGTCACTGTTATGTGTGGGCCCCAAATAGTAGTTTGTTCTAGTCACAAAGTTAGCTATTTCTCCAATCCAGCCAATGTAATATGGTAATTAGTTTCAATTCATTGTTTCTCTTCTGAAGACAGCGGCTTACAGTGAGAAAGAGTTCAAGCTCAGTCCTGCCTTTGGTGGCAATGCCATATTTTGCTCCTGACCATTTTATCCTCATTTTTTCTGTCTGGAAACAAACTAATAATAATATGCACATTAAATGCTTTTTAATTGTTATTAGCCTGATGACACCAACAGGAAAAATAGTTGAAGGAAGGAAGAGGCAATAAAACTCAAATCAGGATATTTTCCCACTTGATAACAGCCCTTATAAGTAGCTTATTTTTAAGAGTCAATGGGATTTTTAAGAGTCAATGGGAAAAAATATCAATAGATTGGACCTCAGTTATTGGCATTTCACCCTCATTCTCATGAATGACTAGAATCTGAGTATACGCATTACATTTTCCTTAAGCCACATGATGCATAGATAAACACCTATGTGATACATGCATAGATTTCAAGAACTTTGGCTCCAGGGGAATCACTTGCCCCAAGTTACTGGAATGGAGAAGACACACAACTTCTGACTTGGTACCTTACATTTGGATATGTTGATGACTTGAAGAAACATTTTCTTTCAAATGGGCCCAGAATTGCAAAACGGCAAATTCTGCTCAAACTCTTACATTGCATTATTGCACTTCTGGTCTTATGCACATTAAACTAAATTGGTTGGATAAAAGTCTTGCTCAATTAAATTTGATTCGATTAGGAAATCTCTGTGTGTATGTACAAGCACAGCACAGTATGTGTGGGTTAAAAAATGTCCTAGTTATTTAAAATACTGTTTACGGGTGGATCAGTTTTGCCATGGCTTCCTTAGTGAACTCAGGTTTTGTTCATGTGGATCCATCTTGCGAGTTAAACAGGCCTGGGCCCTTTGTTGGGAATCACTCAAGTAGCAGAGTGCGGCCTTTCTGAAGAAAAGTAACACAGCCCAACAAAGTCTGGGACATTTGAGTTTCTTCCACTCCTTTCTGCTCAGGCTTCCTGTGACCCACTCTTACCATTTCCGGACACTGTCATCATTTCCTTTTCCAAAACATTTTCCTTGCTCTTCCCAGCCCTGTCTTCTCATCAGGCTCCATCAGGAGTTGACCACCAGGTCCTGTCTGCTCTGGCTTAGGTCCTTAGCTGTGTTTCAACTGAAATGATGACCTTTTGTGTTATTGCTGGACTACTGAAACAACGCAAATAGAAAAATTTAAATAGAGTTGGCTCAAAGCATTTCAGGGGGAGAAAAATATTTTTTAAAGGGTCAAAAATAGGAGCAGGGCCAGTGGTTTGAGAGCGCTTGAGACCTGCTGCAGCAGAAAGACTAAATCCAGGACGAGCCTGCTCTACAGGTGTCACTTGAGGCCTGAATTCCAACCTCAGTCACCAGGACTTCCACTCTGTAAGATATACAGGAAGGAATCTTGCATTTTAGAGGTCATGAGAAAGCATTCAGGTGAGGGAGCAAAGGATTAAAACCTTACGAAGAGGTTCCCAGGAATTATCAAAGGTACATCTCAAAGTAAAACATGAATCAAGTAATGTCCTTGGGATTTCCACTCCCAGAACTCCACTGTGCCACCGATTAGATGCATGACGGGCTAGAAGTCCATAGAAGGAATTTAGTGGTTGTTTGGAATTCACTGAGAACTTTTTTTTTTCCTTGGTTTTGGTGATTATTGAACAGAGCTAGTGTTGGAAGATCAGCAAGGTCTCCTATTTTCTGAAACTTTGCATAATGATCTTAGACCTCACTCCATAAATCATCCAGGTACCTTTAAGGAAATTCATCAATATTTTCATTCACTGAATGCTTAATTAATTTATTTTTTGGTTTTATTTTCCCTCTTTGTTTTTATTTGATAATGGAAGTATAATTTATATACACTAAAAAGCACAGATGAGTTTTGGCAAATGCCATGTAGGCCACACTTCCTAAAGAGAGACATTCCCGTCACCCCAGAACATGCCCTGTGTGCCTTCCCAGTCAACACCCCTTCCCATTTAGGTAACCCCTGTTTGGATTCCTGTCACCATAAATTAGTGGTGCCTTTTCTAGAACTATATAAAAATGGATGAATACCGTGTGTATTCTTTAGAGTCTAATGCCTCATGTTTTAAGCATCTATAAACGTCACCTGTTAGTTTTCTTGTCTGTATGCCGAGGGGCTAGCCTTGTGAGAATGGTGGCAAGTATTCTGAGGGGTCTAGGTTTCCTGGGGGGTGGGCGAAGAGGCGGATTGCAGAAACCCTTCTCACCTTCAAACAGAACAGCTTTGCTTTCCCAGGCCTTACAAATTGGGGTTCACTGGAAGATTTCATTGGAGGAAAGGGTTCTTTGTAAAAAAAAAATTGTTAGAGGACTGCAGGTCTAAACAATCCTTACTCATCTCTTTCCCTAGAACATTCTACAAATTACAAATAGTGTTTTCTGATATGAGAGCTGCAGCTAGCTGGTCCCCCTGAGGCCACGCTGGGAGACAGAGGCTGCCAGACGGGGCCCCCAGGGAGAGCCTGGGCACTAAGAGCTGTAATATTAGCACTGGTCAAATCAGATAGCGCCACCTCAACCGAGGCACTCAGACAATAGGCCGGGGGCCCTGGGCAGGGGGAAGCACAAAGATAGCATTCAAAAGACGTGACTTCCACAGCAGCAAGCCTTTCTATAGACTCCGGCAGAACCTGGCCCAGCCGGAATGTCACCTGACAGCCTGAAAACCATTTTCCACCACTAGCTTTTAAACTGCTAAAAATAATAAATACAGAAAGGAAAGTGCTGACACAGCCTTAACTGCAGAGACAAACTGAAACTGTAGTTACAATCATGTAAACAAACTAGGTTCCAAATTATAACCTCGCCTTCCCAACAGGCAGCTTGAGATTACCAAACATCTGGAGACTGGAGCGAGACTACAGAGGGCCGGTCAGTGGAGAAAGGGCTTCTCACAGCCCAGGTGCTTACGCACAGTCAGGAAATGCTAAGCCTTGTTGTCTGTCTTCGCCCTCAGGAAAAGAAAGGCAGGAGGAGACTTCTCAATCTTTACAGAGCACAATTTTTCCATATAACAAATGAAATATGGGCTCCTTTCTGTCACTGTGTCATCATTACTTGTCTTCCCCCAAGTGAATTTGTACTAATCCTTTTCTCCCTTATGTTTTCCCAGACCATTTTGTGTTTTCATATTTCTCTGAATACCTCCAGGGTTTAAAACTATCAAACTACAACAGCAGCAATGCCACAATTAGAAAATAATGCCATAACACTAACAGTGACAATTAATCGTAAGATCATGAGTGTGCACACAGCCCAGTCAAGGCTGACAGCTGACCTTCTGATCCATTAAGTTACGTGTGGAACTTGGCACCCACGCAGGACCGCCGGTGGGAAGGAAGCCACAAATCTGGAAAAAAGGAAACAAAAGAAGATAAATAGAAGTGTTTTTTTATTTTTTTAAGTCCCCCAACACTTGCTTAATCTGCAACTGCTCTTCTTTGTATGTTTAAATAGGCTCTGGTTTCAGAGCTGTCTCTGATTTTGAATAAACGCAAATAGACTTAGATAAAATTTCATTCCAAAGGAGAGATGGTTTCAGAGAAAGGAACCTCACCACAAGAACTGGGATTGCACATTATAGGCATGAGACAAGGTTTGTGGAGCACAAAGACCTACTCTCCTGTGGACTGTACTCAGGGGATTTGGAGTCCCAGCCTGGGAAGATGATGACTAAAAGGCAAACGTGAATCTTAAACAACTTAAACAGTTTGTGCTAAAGAGGGTATGGGGTATAGGTCTTAATGAGTAAATGCTGCAACCATGCCCTGTGGTAAGAAGACAGGTCATTCTTCAGGGCAAGCATCTGAGCATGACGCTGTGGGGCTGCATAGACTGCATTACGTGTGATCGCATTGGCCACACTTCCCACACGTGTAAGCAGATGGAAGGGGCGGCCCAGCAGGCTGTGGCATCAGCTCACACAGCGGATGATGTCTCCAAGTGTCTGTGCGCCCGACAAGCTAGAAAGCTGCTTTTCAGATAACTGTGTCGTGCAATTTTTGTTTTTGTGGGGAACTTAGAAATCATAGTGAAGCAGAAGTTAGTTGAACAAATGTCTGGGTTGCCGCTACCCCGAATGAACCATTGATAACATTTTGTCATATCTGCTCTGGTTTCCTTTTTAATTAAAAAAAAGTAAAGCATAGGTATCAGTTCTTTGACAACCCTACTCCAAGGCTAGACCACAAATTTGTTTGTACTTCTCAGTCTATTTTATTTTTCTTTACATTTGCATATGATATGTCTCCAGGACACTAAACATTTGCATGTGTATCTTTCTACACTTTTGATAACAGTGTTTATGTGAGAGCTTGCCCTGTTGATCTGTACCAGCTCATTCCCTTTAACTGCCACACTGAATAAATATATGCTCAGTCTTTGTCTTTCACCCAACACCCAATGTTTATGGCACCATAAAACCACTTATATCATTAAAGTGATTGTTAGTTACATGTGGGTGTGCATGTGTATGGGTGTATGTGTGAATTCTTTCTGCAACTCAGCTAGCTCTGAGCTTCTCAAGATGCTGCCTTGTCTTGTTTTAACAGTGGCTCTTTACTATGACTCCTTGCAGAATGGACACTCAATGTGTTGAAAGGCAAAAAAATAGTTGTTAAGAATGCTTAGTATTAATCGTCCTTCCTTTTAAAACAACACCAAGGAAGGCTTTGGAGTTGTATTTACCAATTTTCTTCAAAGTATCCTCACTGCTCCACTATCATAAGTTTTCAAGTCCCAAGCCATCAATATCAGCTGGCTGTTTGCTAGACAACCAGAAACTCTGATAGGATGAAGCTGTGGATCAAGACATTTTTAAGAAGCAGATTCTAAAAGCATCCTCAAAAAAAAACCTGATATAGCCAAGAAGCAGCTTATGTTTATAACTGTTGTTGTGGCTTTATGGCAAATACCAGTAAATATATACCACTACCCTTGACCTAATACCTAGGTCAATGACTCAGTGAAAATGTTCACATAATGATTAATAATAATAATAAGCATTTTTATATTATATATAACACGTATTAAGAATATTTTGCAGGCTGAGTTACGCTAATTCTTTCACCTAATTTCACTTAATTTCATCCTCACAATGATCATAGGAGGTAGGTATTCTTAATAACCCCACTTCTGAGGTTATTAATGATGAGGAAAGGAAAAGCAGAGAAAAGATTTAAACATTTGTCCAAAATCAAACAGTGCAGAGGAGGCTATCCAGGAATCTCTTTCAGGCTGTAAGCTGTCACGGGGCCTTGTTCTGAATTACTGAGAACAGGCACAGGTTTTAAAGATAAAACTACAGAGAGGAAAATTGAAAAAACAGTGTCACTGAGGTAGCTTCCAAAGTTTGCTATAATACAAACAGACAGCAGCTCTTTCATGATGAGCCTCAAACCAAGAATAAATCAAATGAGAGTACTCCAAGTAGACAAATTCAAAGTGATTTCCTCGTGATGAAGGAAATTTAAAGTAGCAAGGTCAAGCCCCAGAGCCTTCCAACTTAAATATACCCATTTTTAATTCTTCTCTTGAGAAAACAAGGAGCTATGAATTTGTTCATGGCTCAATGAAGGCGAGGCGGCCCACTTTGTTTACACAAGATTCAAAGCAAAAATGAGAATCACTCCCCTGGATAACTTTAGCCCAGAATGTGTGTTCTTTATCCATTTTTAATTGGGGCACAAATATATTAACAGTGTGGTTATTTTGTACTTTCAAAAGAATCTGTTTTGTAACTGATTCATATTTTTATTTGGAATACATTTATTTCTGGGCATGAAACAGTTCATTTTGTTAAGCCATCTGACCTGAGGTGAGGCTGGCACAATTTCCCATGACTGTGCCCAATTAATGGAAATTGAAGGTTAAAGGATAAATAAAGTCCTTTTTAACTTGGTTTATTAATATGTTATTTATAAACGGTTCTTGACTTGGTCTATTTTGTTTCAGTCAGTAACTATGTACAGAACAAACTAGCAAATGCATAATGTGCATTTTATCACAAAGTTTCATTGTAAAAGTGTTAATATTGTGGCAAAAAATTAATGTCATCTATCCCTGTCTATCTATCTATCTATCTATCTATCATCTCTTTTTTATTCCCAGGCTTCATCAAATCTATGGAGCCGGAGACCGCCTGATTGTATTGCATTAATGGTCTACATTCTTCACCCCCGAGGCTTGCCCTTTTGTCATGTGACTTTGCAGTTCCTCTCACTAAAGAGGTTCAATCTCTTTTCCTGTTCCCTTTGATTCTGTTTTTGGTCATGTGACTTGCTTTGGTCAATGAAATATTAGCAGGCATACTGCCTGTAGAAGTTTGAAAAAGTTCTTGCTATGCTTCTGTGTGTTCCCTTGCTCTCTGTGATTGCCATGAGGACGTGTCTGGGCTAGCCTGTCCTGATTGACGAATACGGAGCAGAGTTGACTCACCTCAATTGCCTTTGCCAAGGCCAATCTAGACCAGCCTAGGCCAGCCAAGCCTCAGAGGGAGCACAGGAGAGACCCCTGGCAGGGCGAGCAGCGCCTCCTGCTGACCAGCAGCTGACCACAGACACAAGAGTGGGCCCAGCTTGAAGTGGAAGAAACACTCAGCCCACCCTCAGATTCTTGGACTTATAAATACCAATTATTTCAAACCCTTGGGTTTTGAGGCAATTTGTAACTACCCAAGGTAACCCCATGTAATGCTAATTGTGCAATAGGTAACTGATATGGAACTTACTCTTTACTCAGTAAAAAAGAGGCCCACATAGAAGATGGTTTAAAATTAGGTAATAAAATGCAGCAGATATCTACCAAATGTCTGCCGTATTAGTCAAGGTTCAACCAGGAAAATATAAACTGGTCTAAGTATGTAAACAGAAGGACTGTATTGTAGACATTGATCACACAGGTGAAGGTGAAGATGTGAAGGCAAACAGAGGAATGTGGCATCCGGGAACTCAGTAACTGCAGGATATCCCTGAGCCATAGGGACAAGGGACGGAAGTGCTGACACTGGAACTCGGGGGCCAGAGTCACCCAGCAGAAGCAGAAAGCTCCGAGGGCCTCTCCCGTGGGAGCTCAGCCCTAGAGGAGTCAGAGCTGCCATCAGAGACACTCTCTGAGGCAGTGTGGGGAAGAAACACCCTGGCTTCTCCCTCGTTCAGTCTCCATTACCCCTCTAGGGCTGTTCAGTGGCTGAGCCCAGATGGGAGCCAATTGGCTCAGGAACCTGGGCAGCACAACCCTCAGGGGGCAGCCTAGCAGCCATGGAACAGGAGGACAAGGAGGGGGTCAGAGGGCAAGCTGGCCAGTACACCACCTGACGGGCAAGACGCCGCGAAAAGCCGAGGGCCACGTCCACAGAAATAATGGAGTCAGAGCAGACGCTGGGCTCGAAGGTTAGAAAGGGCCTAACAGGTGCAAGGTGAGGGGAAGGATGTTCCTGTAGAAGCAAGTGTGGGCAAAGTGCAGGAAATATTGGGGGGAATAGCAAGCAAGCGTTCTAGTTGGGCTTAGAAGGCTATGTATTTAGGAGGAGGGTACAGGCGTGGAGACAAAGCAATGCAGCAGTGTGAGCTTGGCAAATTTTGGATTCCAATCCAAGCGGACTGGACTCTGTTCTGAAGGCAACCGGAAGTGAAACAGCTCTGAGCAGAGAGTAATATGATTCATATTGTGTGTTATGAATATTACTCTGATAGAAATTTGAGGGATAGATTGGAGGAACACAGCTAGATGAGGGGCTTGCAATTAAGTGCAGACCTCAAGGAATCTACAACCCTCCTCCCCGCAATACATTGGTGGGAGTTGGTATAAGTATTCAGTTTTCTGAGAGATTGTATGTAGCTTTATGTGGCATTCAGTGGAGCTCATGACCCTATCAAAACCTGTAAGCACGGGAAGCAGAGAAACGATCTAGAAAGCTCCTATAGTAATTCAAATGGGATAAAAAAATGTAACAGTGCCAATGGGAAGGAAAAACTTAAAAAGACAAACATTTATGAGGCACTCTCTAAATAAATAGATGGATGTGAATGGAAATCCAGCAAAAGTAAGAGATACTAAAAGGTTTAACTCTGAGCTACATCCACCTACTATTCCTTTCCTTCTTTCTATAAAATGGAGGAAGCAACTCACATTTCCAGGATACCATAAAGATATATTAAATTGAAAAGTTCCAAAATAAACACATGGCACATATATCACCACTGTTCTCCTCCCCTGTTCATCCCTGATATTACTAATTAGATGCAACATTTCGTTACATCTGAGCCCACACACAATTGCCAAATCCTCAAATAGCACCCCAGATGGCCACTGCCTTTTTCTAGAGCAACTGTTTTTATTTACTGCTCTTTAGTTTCATAAGAATGAAATACCAATGAATGTATCATATACTGATATGATCTGTATGTGTGTATCTGTATGCATATTTCTCACCGATGGGAAACTTACTTATAAACAATTGGGCCACCAGCTAGATCTAATCCAAGTTCACGAATCCACTTAATATTAGCTCAAAGCAATTTACAGAGATGTGAATGAAGCTGAACTGGGGGGGGGGAAAGAAACTTTGCATACATGAAAACTTATTCTATTATTGAATTATCATAGTAAAGTTTTAAAATCAACACATATCATCACAATCAACTAGTGACTTGTTCAATAAATTTTTAATTCCAGTCACTGGCAAGTAGGAATACAGTATTAACATGAGTCCTGTGTCAAAGTATGGTGACCTCGGGTTGGCATTTGAATGTCACTATGGTGGCTTTCTAACCTTGGTGTGTTGTTCATCTGACATATGAGAAGAGATGCAATTATCAGAGTTGTTTCTATATAGGACCATGATAAAGACAGTTTCAGATTCACCAAAGTTTTTTCTACTAGGAATTTTGATCAGCAAGAAGGTAATTGCTGTCCATATCAATATGGAGGCTTTTGCTGCTTACCTCAACCCCAAACTCCAACATTAGAGCCGCTCAATTCCAGAAAAAACAACTTTTGGAAAATTGTTTATATACAAAAATATTCTCAGAGAAATGGAAAAAGAACAACAGCCCACCTCTAATGGAAGAAATTTCTAACAGTAGTTATTTGACCAGGATGTACAACAAAATGTATGCTTTAATCTGTAACACGTGTACATATATAATGATATGTGTATGTGTATCTCATTAAAACACAAGTTCCATAAAATAATATCCTTCCTCATGTGGTCAACTTGGCTATTATATTTCATTCAATTCTTTTCTAGTCTACTCTATTTTATACACTATATCCCTACAGAAACTTTAGAAATGGCCTTCTAAATTGATTTCATTACCCACTAAAAAAGTCCAGCCCACTGTTTGAAAAACACTACTGTAGCAAAATGATGACAGTACTCTGATTTTATTCACCAATGTAAACATATCCACACAATCCTGAGCAATTTAGCAGTGGAAAAAAAAACCTCTTGGCTCTCTCCCTGGTATCCTAGATAAAGCCAAGGTTTGCTGAGCCAACTTTTGTACTTGGTCACAATGACTGAAAACTGAAAGGCAGAGATCAAACCCGCACTCCCCTCAACGCATCTCTTCCACCGGGTAATTTATACCGTGCAAGTATCATGCTATTCAACTCTGCTGTCATTTAGTGTTCTTTTTCCAAAAGCAATGGAAACAGCGGATCAGTTTACTGACTTCTTTCTTCGGTAGAATTAGATTATTCTCCCTCCTACCCATTTAAACAAAGGTGGCATTCATCACTCCAGAGAACCACCCCAGGAGGATCTCGAGACAAAGCCTGGTAGGGAAACCGCTACCTGTGAAGGAGCAATAGCTGTCTGGCCGTTGAGGATGTTAGTCCAGATTAGACAGCAGAACGGACTTCATAATGATTCTTTTCACCTAGTGAACACAATTGGACTTGGAGCAACACAATAACAGGAAGAACAACAAACAATAAAAGGCTATATATGTCCAAATTCAATGCTATCTACCAAAAGAGAGCTATTTACTTAAAAAAATGAAAATCCATTTTCTTTTTCTAAAAGGAACAAAAGAAACAGATACCACGGAATCATTATGTCAGAGATCCTGTGATGGCTTTCTTGCTAGTAGCCTGCTACTGGAATATTCTTTCTTACATGTGACTTCCCTGACATGCGTCCTCTTACTGTGTGCCCTTCCCCCACCCTGCCTGCCAACTAGTAAAACGCTAGTGACACACCAAAAGCTCACGTTTTTGTCATTCTTTTATTCAGCATTTCTACTTCTCAGAATTTATCTTAAATAAGTGATTATGGCTTTAAACAAAGCTTCAGTGACAAAGATATTCATGTGGTATTATCTATGATGGCAAAAGGCTCAAAGGATATACAATTAATATACATACAAAAAGTATGTTTTAATCTGTAACACATGTAACAGTGGTCATTTTGGGGTGGCTGGGTTAATGGTGATTTAAACTGTATCCTGTATACTTCCCTATATTTTCCAGATTTTCCAAAATAAAAATAAGACAACGGGACTGAAACTAATGTATCTGTGTTTAATGTTGAGACACTGGTGAATCTCCGGGTACAGCACTTCCACCAGGCCGAAGGTGCACGTGTATGATCCTGCACTGAGGCGTACTTTTAGGGAGCTCCAGCCCTCACCTCCCATTCCTCAGTTGAACAATGGGCTCAAAAGTAATACCCACTGCAGAGAGTCCTGACGAGGATTCAACTGAATAAATCAAATATTAAAATGTATAATAAAGTACTTAGAACAGTGCCTGGTACATATAAACATGATATTAGTAGTTCAATGCTATGGTGATTACTGTGTTGCCTCAGGGTATTGGAAGATACTTGTTTACTTTCATGCTGAAGCCAGTGCAAAGGCCCAGGAAAAGATGGGTTTGTTCTATGTGCCTGCAAAGTCATGCTCTGAATTTGGAGAAACAAAATGGGCATAAAGAAACTTTTGGGGGCAGTGGATATGTTCATTATATTGATTGTGGTGATGTTTTAACAGCATAGACATATGTCAAAACTCACCAAATTCTGTATTTTTAATACACTCGGTTTATTTATACTAACTAGACCTTAATAAAGCTGTTTAAGAATGAAGATGAAATAGACTTCGGCAGACAAGCAATCCTAAAAGAACTTTCTGCTAGCAGACCAGCACTAAAAGGATATTAAAAAGCATACTTCAGGCAGAAGGAAAAAGATACAGATGGGAGCTTGGAAATACAGGAAACGATGATGTATATCCAAAACGGTAAATATACAGCAAATCTAAATGAATATTAATTACTTAAAACAATAATTCTGATGCCTTGTAGTTTTAAGATGCATGTAAATTTGAAATATAAGGAATTTACACAGAAGGTTGGAGTGGTAAATGGAATTAAAATGTTCTAAGCCCCTTGCATTTTCTGGAAAGTAGTCCAGGTCACAATGCATATTACATGCTAATAAATTAGTGATACAACTTGCTATTTCTAGAGTAGGCACCAAAAAAATGTAAAAATAATATATTGCACTAGAGATAAAAAGAGATATTTCATAATGATTAAACAATCAACCCATAGAAAGACATAACAATTCTTAATCTGAATGTACCTGATAACAAAGTCTCAAAATATATAAAGCCAATATTGCCAGAATTTAAAAATGAAGCAAGCAAATCCAGTATCTATGTGGGAGATTTCAGTGTACCTCTCAGTAACTGGTAGAATGTTCTTTTTAAAGTGACTTAGGATATAGATCTGGATAATATGATAAATAAATTTGACTTATTCTACTTAGAACATTGCAGCCAACTTCTACAGAATATATAGAGTGCACAGTGAACATATGCCAAAATTTGCCATGCCCCAAAATAATTTGGGAAAGTGTCAAATCATATAGGCATATTTTCTGTAGACATAGTGGAATTAAACTAATATCAATAATAAACAATAACTAAAAAATACACAAATGATTGACATTAAGCAATATACTTCTAATTATCCCATGGGTTAAAGTCAAAGCACAATGAAAATTAGACAATACTAAGAGCTGAAATATGAAGAAAATATGACATATCAAAATGTGACATGCAGCTGAAAGTGTTATTGGAGGGAAGTTTGTACACTTAAATACATCTATTAGAAAAGAAGATAGCCTGAAAATCAATGACTTAAGATCTATCTAAAGAAGTCATGAAAGTAATACCAAATTAATAACAAATGTAGAAAGAAGAAAATAATAATTAGAAAGTAATGATGTGGAAAACACAGATGCAATAGAAAAAATAACCCAAGCTAAAAATTTCTTCTTTGAAAATGCTAATAAAAATCAATAAGCCTATAACCAGATTAATAAGGAAAAAAGAAGAGGCACAAAGTAACAGACATGGAATGAAAAAGAGAAATCAATATAGATTCTACAGATATTAAAAAGCTAAGAGGATATATGAACATTTGGTCAATTTTTGAAAATGTTGATGAAGTGGATAAACCATTAAAAAGTTTACTAGAACAGGAAGAAAAAAATAGAAATAAGAATAGTCCTTATCCAATATCCACTATATCATAGATAAGTTTTCACAAATGCCTCAGGTGCCTAACTGGTTTTCTTGGTTTCACTGGAGATGGCTGGTAATTATAGGTCTGCTTTGGTTATGTAACTGTACTCCTATTATGTTAATGTGTGTGCACAATTTAATTAGTAGTTTAAAACCTATACATGCTGAAGTTACTCTACAAGAAGATATGTCAAAGAAATAATCAATCTTCCCAAGTTTTCTTCTGCCTGCTACTTCTATAGCTTTTCTTCTTCCTTCCTTATTACAACCCTTAAATAGAATTCGTGCCTCATGTCGAATTTACCGAGTATCATAATTCTTCCAAGTGGTAAAGATACCTCAAGACAAATGCTGGGCATAGAAGCCACAGGGCAAAATATGCAAAGAAGTAAAAAGTTAACCTTTTCAAACAATAAGGCTTCTCTCTCACTTACCAACTTTACATTTCCCTGCTTGGCCCCAGAAGATGACTGGTTAGCCAGAGACGGGTAAGATTCCTCAAGGGAGGAACAACCTAAGACAGGCACAGTCGCAGGGGGGCCATCAGGTGAGAAACTGGGGATCAACAGAGGTGACGCTTAGCACCTCACCCCCCCTGTTCTGAGAGAAATCTTCTGCATCCGTGGATGTTTTATTGCCCTTGTCTAGCTTGGATTAACACATAGTCTACAGGCACACACCTGATCATCTACATGTGCTCTCTTACAACACTAAACTATGTTTTCTACCTTGGTACCTTTATCTTGTATCTACCTACCACTTCAGCATTTTATTAAAAATAATAATAATAAAGAGAGAAATGTGGTATCCACATATAAATCAAGTATAAAAATCAAATGAATATTCATATTTGAACTGATTGTTTATAGTTCATAATGCATGAGCAAAACCAAAAGTTTCTGTGATGACTGCCCTTGTACTGTTCACCATGTAACTTATTCACTATGTAAGAATTTGTTCTCCATGTAAGAACTTGTTCGTTATGCTTCAGAAGATTGGAGACTGACGAAAATTAGGCTTGGGGTGGATTAATGATTGTGCATTGAGCATTGACTCCCCTATACAGAATTTTATTGTTGTTAACAACCATTTGATCAATAAATATGAGAGATGCCCTCTCAAACAAAAAAAAAAGTACACACTTCCAATTGTAAAATAAATAAGTAACCGGGATGTAATGTATAGCATAAGGAATATAGTCAAAATATTGTAACAACTTTGTATAGTGATAGCTGGTAGCTAGAATTATCATGTATATAAATGTTGAATCACTGTGTTGTACACCTGAAACTAATGTAATACTGTGTGTCAACTACCCTTCAATAAAAAATAAATATCTACAGAAAAAAAAGAGTCTGATCAACATATGAAGTACTTAAAAAACAAAACACAAAAAAACAAACAAAAAAGAATAGTCCTTATCCATTAAAGAAATTGACTTTGTACTTAAAATTTTTCTCACAAAATATTCTCCAGTCTTAATCTGCTTTATTGGTGAATTTTTACAAACACTTAAGGGAAAAACACACCAATCTTAAAAAGTTTGTTCAGAATACAAAAAAAGAGGGATCATGTCTTACCTCATATGAAAGTTATTTTATGAAACTGGCACACTCTTGATCCCCTAACTGAACATTACAAGAAAGAAAATTACAAACTAATCTCCCTTATGAATTAAGGAGAAAAATACTAAACAAAATATTAGCAAACTGTATCCTGAGACATATTTAAAAGAAAAACAAATTATGAGCAAGAGGGATTTATTCTAGAAATAGGACATTGACTTAATATTGGAAAATCAATCAGAATATAGCATTCTATTAATAGAAAAATGGACAGAAATATATGATTATCTCAATGGATGCAGAAAAAGGCATTTGATATAGTTCAAATTCATTCACAGGAAAAATACTCAGCAAGCTAGGATTGTAGGGAAACAATCTGATAAGAGTTTATAACAAACATCTTACTTAATGATGAATATTTAAAGCTTCACTCTTAGACTAGAAAAAATTCAAGGATACTTTCTATAACCATCTCTATTCAACATTATATGAGAGGTCCTAGCCATTGCATTAAGGGAGAAATAAAAAGACTGAAAAAAAGGAAGAGATAAAACTATGATTATTCTGACATCATAACTATGCATGAGAAAAACCAAAATAATCTACAGAGAAGTTATTAAAACTAGTAAGTGAATTTATCCAGGTCACTGGATATAAAAACAAATACAAAATTCAACTGGATTACTATATGCCAATAACAATAAAATAAAATCTAGTAAATATAACATTTATATTAGTAAAAAAATATCAAACATCTAAAAATAAAATCTAAAGAAAAAAGATTTGCAAGCCCTCTACATAGAACAGTACATAACCTTACTGAAAATAAAGAGGAAGGTGGGAGTACGTGATCACAGATTGGAAGATCCATGTTGTAATGATGTCAGTTCTTCCTCAAATTAGTATAGCAATTCAATATAGTTCATGTGCACTGCTGTGATAAAGGATTTCATTCAATATAATCCTAAATTAGTATAGCGATTCAAAATCACATGAGCATTTTTTAGAGGAAGCTAGTAAACTAATTCTAAAATGTATGTGGAAAAGCAATGAGCCCAGAATAGCTAAGACAACATTGAAGAACATGAGAGGATTTAGCACTACCAGTTACTGTATCATTAATGTACATTAATTAACATAGAATGCCACTGACACAAGGACAAATAGATCAAAGGACACAAGAGTCTAGAAACAGACCCACCCATACATTATCATTGATCATTGAAGGTGACACTACACTGCAGTAAGAGAAGAGTAGAGTTTTGAATAAGTGGTGGTGGGTTAACTTCACATGATATAGAAAAGCCAATTCCAGATAGGCTGTTGATCTAAATGTAAAAGGTAAATAGGTGAATATATTAATGATTTTAGGGTGAACAGGACAGTTTCTTAAACAGGACATGAAGAACACTAACAGTAAAGGAAAAAGGAAACAAAATAAACAGAAAAGGACATAAATTGCAATAAAGGAAAAATAAGAAATTAAAGTTAGGAATTTCTATTCACCATTATGAGAATGAAGAGTGCAAAATAATATTCACAATATGTATGGCTGACAATGGAACCCTATTCAGATATATACAGACCTCCTACAAATCAATATGAAAAAGACAGGGTAATGCCATAAACGGCCCAAAGACTTAAATATCTCCACATGAGAGGATATTCAAGTGCAAACAAGCATATATAAAAGGGCTGAACCTCGTTATTTATCAGGGAAATGCAAATTAAAAACAAGAACAAGACCTTAGGAAATACTTTCAAAGTCACATTGTAAATTAGGGCGGAGCCAGGAGAGAAAGGTCCTTCTGAGGTGCCGGGTCAGACTTCTGTGCCCACAGGAGGCTCCATACCTGCATGACAAACACGTACTGTGCCCCAGCACAGTGTCGGCCCCCTCAGCGTACAGGAGAGCAGGTGGGGGCTGTTTCTAAGGGACGGGAGGGAGCTCCCCGCTAATCTCACAGGGAACCTTATACACTATTGCTTTCCATGAGGGTCTCTTGCATTTCCGACAGCTGGGGGAGAGAGAGCCAGCTCATTCTGAGAAACACAAAGACACTTTTTGAAAGAGGAACAAAGGGTTCTGTAACGGACAAAAAAGAATGGTGTGAGCATCTATGTGCATCGCTGTGATAAAGGCTTTCATGGTCTTAAGTTTCCTTTATCTCTCCTCCCGGGGTGTAAAGTCTTTCTCTGGCCACTGGAATCGTGTGTCGGCAGAAGAGCTAGCGAACAGGTTGGAAGGAACTCATCCAGGCATGTGGAAATAAGCCTTATCTTTCTAACACAGGAACAAATTTCACCTTAATAAAACTTGCATTTTAAAGTGCTCTCTCAGGTCCTCATGAACAAGACTTTCCCTGCAAAAAGTTCTTGGATCACTTTTGGGCAAGTCGCCATCCTGGCTTATCTTCCGCACCCAAAGAAAGGAAAGCATGCTTTGGGCCAAGGACAATGGTCCAAATTTGGTTATGTTGTCCTCATGAGGACAGGGCTGTAGGCTAAAGAGGGATGTGAGGGTGACTGGTCATTCCTTTAGCAAAAAAGGGTCACAAATGACAAGGAATTTAACAAGGTTGAGATGGGTCATTTCTTCCTAGGAAATGGATCCTAAGCTTTATTTCTGCTTTAGCTGCAAGAGAGCATGGATGCTCCCAAGGAGAACAAAATGCAGACTAAGGTTTACATGGATAGATGTCTCTGGAAATACTTGCCTTTGTAGTATGAAGTACTACGTAATTCATATCAGTAGCAGTAGCAGTAGCAGCCTCAAAGTTTCAAACTGGGGGAAATACTTTTAAAAAGTAATCAGCCAGCCATTAAAACTGGTACATACAAATCACAGTGTGAGAAATAACCATAATAAAATATAAAATGTAAAAAAAGCAGGATGAAAAAACCACACATATGAAATATGAATTCAACCTTTTTAATGCATATAGTATATATATAACATATGCAAAAAAACAAATTTGGAAGAAACACTCCAAAATGTAAAGAGGAGCTACAAATACAGGCTAGTGAAATCAAGAATGAATATTAAATGTCTTCTTTCTTCTTTTCTTTTTCCAACTTCTTCCACAGGCAAGGATTGCTTTTTACAACTACCTAAATGAAAACTACTATGAAAAATGTAATAATGCATTTCTTTACAAATTCTAGTTTGTTCATTCACTGATTAATAAATAGCTGGAAACCGTCCATTTTCTCCATAATAACAACTTCAAGAGTTAAATTTCTAACAGAAAAGGAAGACTGGCCATACCAGTGAATCTTATGCAAAGCAAAAGTGAACCATGGGTTCTTGCTCTCCGGATATATTTGCATGAAGGAAGATCAACTTTGAAAAAACCCTCTTCTTCTCGTATATTTTTTTCATGTGGGTTGTATGGATTAATTTAAAACTGCAGCTTATAAATAACACTAAAGGTTTTAACACTGAATGCCCACACAGGTAACATAAATATCACATGCACTTATGAAATCCCTTGGCATAATTCCCCAGTCCTTCAGCAGCTAATGTCAGCCAGCAGGTTACAGGCAAAAGTGAGCAATAGTTATCTCTCCAGCTATTTGGAAAGAAAATGAAGGCAGTACAGAGAATGGAGGTGCCATGTTCCAGATAGGACCATAGGACAGTCAGAATTAGTCTAGCAGGCACGCCAGCACACATACAAAACATCTTCATTTTCACATGCTTTCTAGTTATTTTGTAACAGGCAGGTTAATCTGTTTTATCATTTATTTCTCTGACTCTACATATTGGACAGATAATTCCATATGGTAAAAAAAAAAAAAAAAAAGAAAAACTCCTATAAAACCTTACTAGAAAGTCACTTAATCAATTAAGAAGTTTGCTTTTTTTATTCCTTAATTTAGATAAAGTGAAATCAAATAAACAGAGTCCATGTAGCAAACTGTAAATACTGAGACTTTGGCAACAAAGCTACCTCAATTTCTTGCCCAATTCTGTTAAATTTTTAAAACAATTTCTTGCTAACATAGATGGGTACACCACCTCCAATATGGCAGTCTTATACCCTGCTCTCAGTAAAGTTTCTAAACAGAGAGTTTTAAAGGAACTTCAGGTGCTGTCACAAATTGGATAGTAACATGTTTACTTGGAAAAAACACACGAGAAATAAAGAGTTGTTAGGACCTAACGTTTGGATTTTCTGGTTTGTACCGGGAAGGCAAACTTTCTCAACACTGTGACATCTTCCAGTCCTTAGACAGACTAAGACATTTACTATTGACTTTGCAAGTGACATGTGGGCCATGGAGAGGACCCACCAGAGGGGAGCGAAGGGAGCCTGCACAGAAGGGCAGAGGGGGCTGAAGTTTGTTCTGTATGGGTTTCTGCTCTCAAAGAAAGGATTACAGTGCCAACCTGTGGGTACAAGTGAGGAGAGCCGAACTTCCAGGTTAAACAAAGACTTTAGTTTGGAAATAAGATTACTAATTCCTTAAGCTGTGAAAATTTTCATGAACATCCACCCTCCCATGGCCCCACCTCCGGCAGCTTCCAGCCTGCTCCATGGAGCTCCAGCTGGTTCTCAGGGATTCCTGAGGGAGGAGATCACTGAAGGCTCAGGAGCTAAGGCTAAAGGGTTTCTCTGTAAGTCCACACTGAAATTAATAAATACATGAGAAGATAAATAGTAGAGAAGTGAAAGCTCCTCCTTGGAGTTGAATGGCAGCTAATAAATATGATCAAGTTATACCACCATCACTGGATGTTAAAACTCGGTAAAAATTTGAGGAGGAAAATGGCATTTGGATGGTCTCAATGTATTTCCTTCCAAATTACCTGTTAATTACAAAGAGGGAAATAGCAACTTTACAATGGGAAAGCCTGGTAGACAGCACCTTAATGAACTAAGCTATCAAAACAAACATCACCAATAGTAGAATAAACCAACATCGTGTTTTCTGATACAATGTTCTGAGAAAGACACAAGATCACTACTGTGGTATTCCTTCCAAAAAGGCACCACCTGGATCCAATCTTGGGTAAACATAAGAAATCCAAGCTGAGAGATATTCTAGAATTGGCCTGGAACCTCCAGAAATGCCAATGTCAAGAAACTCACAGAAAGGCTAAAAAACTGTTTCAGAAAAAGGGGACTAAACAGACATGACCACTCAGTGCAACATTGTAGTGGGGACTGGATCCTGATTGGGGAAAACATGCTCTCAACAACATTACTGGACAGCTGACAACATTTGAATACAGGATGTCGATTAAATAATAGTATCATGTTGAATTTCTTAGATTTGGTAAGTCTACTGTGGTTATGTAAGAGACTATCTTTGTTCTTAGGAAAGACACACTGAAGCATCTAAGAGTGGGGGCAAAAAGAGAGCAAGGTGGGGAACACAGGAGTCATGGTAGAGAAACATCGTTTTCTCCACCCTCAGATTCCTCCCCAGCCCTATCAGAGGGTAGGGCCAGCTGGGGGAGGTCAGCTGGGAAGTGAGGGTCAGTACATTCACTGAAGGGAAAAAGGGTGTGCACAATATGTTCTCACACACCCACACACACACAAACACCCCAGACAGCTTGGGGATTTGCAGGAGTTTTAATGTCTACAGGAGTGGGGCTTACTTTGGAAACCCCTAAACTTTAGGTTTGTGACCAGCAATGCTGGTTTCTGGTATGACGGAATGTTGGAGTTTCTTTTAATTTCTTTCCTTGTATTTGTTTGTTTGCATTTGATACTTGGCTGGAAGATGTAACTCTGGTGACATCTGTCTCAGGAGTCTATGATCTGAAGGGCTTCACAAGATGTGTTTCCCAGACCTCTCACCCTATGTACCCACTTTAGGTCTCGCTAACATACTACAAGGTAAATATAACCTACCCACTTCAGCAGGCTGGCTTAGAGGATTTGTGTAGGAAATAAACAGCATTTGTTAACACAGTCTTGCAGCCTGCATGCAAATCATTCTCTACATGGTGCTTTATGGTAGTAAAATTCTTTTCTTGATAATGACCAACTTCAGGTTAACCAGCCAGAGAACTGGGAATGTGGTGGGGATGAAAACTGGGACTTGGAAGTCAATGCATTTTGAAATCTAGACACATATCAGAAGCCTTATTTTAATAAATAATTTAGATATCAGCTAATTTAGACTATGTGGTATCTTGTGAAGGGAATAAAGGGCACAATAATTCACAATCACAATATAAGTTGGTCATGGAAATGGTAGTACAGCATGGAGAATGATTCTGTAACGAATTACAGTCAATGATTCTGTAACATCTTACTTCACTGATAGTAACTGCACTAGAGGGAGTGAGGATTTAATAATAAGTGACCATTGAGCCACTGTGTTGTCTATTTGAAACCAACATAAGATTGTATACCAACAATACTTTAATAAAGAAAAAGAAAATTTAGATTCTGACACAGTAGATCTAAGTGGAGATCGAGATTCTGCATTTCTAACAAGGAGGTGCCAAGGCAGCTAGCAAAGACTATTCTGGCTCCTTCCACCAGAGGAGTGATGTATTAAGGCCATTTCTGAATTGAGAAAACTGAGGCTCAGCTTGACCAAGTAACTTTCCCGAAGTAACAAGGCAAGGATGTGACAGGTAGAGTTTAGCTTAGGTCTCTTGCATTCCGCACTTCGCCGATTTCCTCCTCCCTTCCCGGGGACCTGGAGAGCTCCAGCACTGCCCTGCCGGAGCTGCTGAGCAATCTCAGCGACCCTGAAGGCAAGTGGGTCCCTAGCCTTTTTGGGTCATGCATCCCTTTGAGAATCTAGTACGGCCATCTTCATGGGGGCAGCTTTGACTTATTTCCAGAAAGGTGCTGGAACACACACTGCTCCTCGGAGGTTTATGGACCCCTTGAAGACCACGCGTGGGATCCATAGATAGGAAGAGCTGAGGAGGATGACAAAGGTCTCTCGAAGCTTCAGAACTCCAGAAATGGTGGCCTTCTGTCCACTAAGGGCCTCAGTGCCCCACCCCACTTGCAGGGGGATGTGGAAAGGGACATTCTTTTCTTTCTTGCTATTCAGGCACCGCCAACCTAGGACTGCTCCTGAGGTAAATTCTCAATAGGCATTTTTACTACTCAGTCAACAACTTGAATTTTTATGCAATAAATAGATGACATTTATTAGTAAATGTCATTATTTTAAGATGAGATTATTAGTAAAAATCCAACTGAATGGGAATTCATTGTCAAAGCTGGTAGAAGGTAGAGTCAGATATGATGGTGTCAATTGAATATGCAAATAGGGAGGAACAAGCCCCATAGTCCTAGAGGCTTTCCTTACCCTGGGTGCATGTCAGACGCCCCACAGCAACCCTGGCTCTAACTGCCCTGGTCCTAAAACATTTCTTCTTGAGAAACGGGCTTTAGGAACATAAAGACATAGAATAAATGATCATTTGGCAATGTATAGAAGTTTATACATTACAAATTTTCAGCACCTAGCTACTATTCTCAGTGACCTATGGTCAATAATTTAACCAAAATATAAGGCTTTTATTTACTTCAGGACCTGGCTAAAGATTGAAATCAAAGAAAATGGGCTGATAGCCCCAGACCAATTTTTATACTTTGTTTTTCTTCTACTTGCTTTCATGTATTTTTTAAAAAATTCTTTAGTAGAGAATAATATGCGGAAAAACACCCATATTTCAGGCTCAAAATCTCAAAGCTTAAAGCAATGTTTAGAGATAATTTCATTCAAATTTGTCTTTTCACACTTGGGGAAAGTGAGGGGCACAACAGGTAAAGTGATTTTTCAGTCTTAAACTTGTGCCAGAACTGGAATCCCTGTGTCTTGTATTGTTAGAACATATGTAAAACATATATGTACTTAAAAAATTTTTTTACATATCAATAATATACCATGGAAAATGTGTCTCCCTAGAGCTGACCACCATTGGTAAAGCCTGATTTATCCTCCCAGAAATGTTCTTTGCATACACATGCATATATAGCAGTATCTTTTTTTTTTCATAGAAGGTTCATTTTATAAACCTATTTTGCTCATCTTGTTTGGCTCTAAATTGGAACTCTTTTCATGCAGATACATTTGAATGTCCTTTCTTCCTCTGAATGGGTCATATAGAATTCCCTTGAACTTATTCCATTTATAATTTATTAAACCATCCCCTTAGTGACATCCTTTTAGGTTGTTTGCATTCTTTGGTATTACAGGAGATGCTCTGCTATGTGAGTGCATTTTAATTGGATGCATCTTTTCATTAACTTCTTTCACTTGTTTCTCTTCCTGAAAACTTCCTGTTAGCAACCAGTCCCCATCATTATCCCCTTGCCTTGCTTTAATCTCCTTTTCAGCATTTATCATTTATCACTACCTGAAAGAGGAGGTATTTGCTTGCTCATTTTTGTCATTGTATCTGCCTAGTAGAATGGAAGCTCAGTGGGACCAGGAGCTTAGTTTTATTCACTGCTTTGTCCTTAACACAGAGCACAATAACTGGCTCCTTATAGGGGCTCAGCAGATTCTTGATGAGCAAGTGAATGAATGCTTTACACATTTAACTATTGGATTATTGGTCTTTTTCTCATTGATTTATAAGAGTCCTTTATAAAGAAATTAAATGAGCCCTCATTTGTCATTTGTGTTGCTAATATATTTTCCAGTGTGGTGTTTGTTATGACTTTGTTGACTGTATTTTTTTCTTGCCATAAAGACATGTTTAGTTACTATATACTAACAGTAAACATATATATCCTTTGTAGCTCTTGAGTGTTGTGTCTTGCTTAGAAAGACCTTATGCACTCCAGAGTTCTTTTTAAAAACTTGTGTGGTACTTGCATGGCTTATTTTTACATTGGAATCTTTGATTCATTTGGAATTTATTTTGGCATAACTAGTGGCTATGTATTCAGCTTTGTGATTTTTTCCCAAATAGTCAGCCAGTCGACCCAACATTCATTAAAGAATAATCCGTGCTTTCTTCATTGTTCTCAATGCCATTTTCATCATATACTAAATTCCTATAAATATTTACATCTATATTGGTCTCTGTTCTGCTAATTTCCCTGCCTATTCCTGTGCTGGTACTAATTTATCTTAACCTCCTTTGCTTTGTAGTGTATGTTAATGTCTGAGTAAGACTAAGTCCTCCTCTTTGTCCTCTTCCCACCACAATTTTCCCATCAGTTCTCACATGGTTGTCTTTCCATAAGAACATCAGAAGCCACTGAACCAGTTACCCTGCACTCCAAGAAGTTCCTCACTATTGAGATCAGACTGTTTGATGGATTTGTTTAGGAAGAGCTGACATTAATCCAATAACCCAGCTCTCTTGACTCTTAAATGGTCTTTATGCTCCCCTGACTTCTTTAACATGCACAGACTTTAACATTTTTTCAGTAACAAGAATTAAGATGACCCTTATGCCGAAACTAAAATGAAATCTTCTTTTCTGTTATCTATTAATGTGGAGCAAACCACCCCAAAATTTAGTGGCTGAACACAAAAACCATTTTATTACATCTCTTGAGTTTTGTGGGTTGAGAATTCAAGCAGGTCTAGGTTGCCTGACTCCTCTGCTTTCACCCACGGTTCGTTGCGCACACTCAGTGACACTCAGCTGGTGGCTGGGCTGGGCTGTGCTGGAGGTACAAGAGAGCTACAGTCCCATGCAGGACACTTTGGCAGCTGGTGACAGGAAGGCTGAGCTCAGTGGGGATTATCTCCCAGAGTTCCTAGATATAGCCTCGCTAACATGGCAGCGTCAAGGTGGCTGGGATTCTTAGAAGTACGTGTTTTGAGGATTAATTGTGCAACTCAATCACTCATTACAAAGAACACCAGGGCTGGCTCTTCTTTCTATTGATTCACGGCCTTATTTCAGAGACTCCCTAAAGATATGCCCTGGTAATTGTTGTGTGCCTTCCTTGATTATCTCCTCTTTTAAATTTCAGAGATAACAGCAGCATTTATTGACTCTCTACTTTATACATGTTTATCATTGCATTTAACCCTAAGAGTGCTTCAAAGGTGGGAACTGTTATGCCCACGTTACAGCCGAGATGATGATTCAGTGATGAGCTGAACAGTGCAAGGGGTCACAGAGCTACAAGGTAGCAAAGTTTCATCCCCACATCCTGGCCACACAAATTAGGCCTTCTTCCCAAGAATGTCAACATCATCTGAGAGGACATTAGAAATGCAGACCCTCAGCCCCCAGCCCAGATCTACTGCATCAAGAGTGGCAGTTTGATAAGACCCCTCAGGTGATACATATTCATTTTAAAATTTGAGATGCACCGCTCCATATCTCTGGTTCTGTGATATTCCTGTGCACTGGAATCCCATGGAGAGCTTTAAAATATCCTGATGCACAGGTTCCATTCTCACTTCTCAGTTCCAATTTAATTGGCCAGGAGTGAACCCAGGCATCAGGATTTTTCAAAAATCCCCAGGTGGTTCTAATAGGCAACAAAGTTAGAACTACTGCTCTCTATACCTCACTTGGAATTAGTATAGTTTACATCTTATGTGCTGGATTATTACCACTTTTAGGTATGTTCTATATCCCCACTATGAATATATTTCATGTATCAGATCTCTTCCCAGGGTAGTTTCTTGTACAGAATATGCACTCAGTAAACATCTGTTGCTACTGCTGTTGTTGAAAAAGGTGTTTTAATTGGTCTGCTGAGGGGCTTGGGCATCAGTATTTTTAATATGGGCCTCATGGACTCTGATGTGCAGTCAAGGTTGAACAGCACTGGGTTGGTTCTTACAGCTCCAGCTAATGGTTTCCATGGAGAAATTTGGGCAGAGAAGTGCCAAATGCTCTGATTTGTGAAAAAGAACCTTGAAACCTAGATTTTTATAATAAATAATGTCAACAAATTTAGATGTTTGAAAAAAACTGTGCAAGTAAAATAAACTACATCTGTAGGCTGTGTGTGTGTGTGTGTGTGTGTGTGTGTGTGTGTGTGTGTGTGTGTGTGTGTGTGCGTGCACCTGTTAAGGGATATAGGAAGCTCAACAGAGCCAAAGTCATTCATTTGGGGCCCCATGACCCCCTCAAAGTCTGATTATTATAAATGCTACCCCTACAGATGTCTTGGTAAAAGCACGCCATAATCATTGCATAAACCATCCTAGCTTAAGAAGTCACTGTTTTGTTTCTGTCTATGTACTGCTGTGCCCCATTTACTTGAGTCCCCGTGTGGAGCTGCAGTCACCAGTCTCAGTTGCAAGATGCAAGAGCAAAATAGGTCTTTATTGCTAGCTCGAACTAGGGTCTCAGTGGCCTGTCAGAACACAGGACTCGGTCTGAGACCCTGAACAAAGTTCCCTTTTTGCTTTTATACTTTTGGAACAGTTAGGGGCTTTCCAAGGGGGGTGGTTTATTGTGACCTTAGCTGATTGACTGAGGAGGGTCAGGGTTCTGTTGCACAGGTTGCTGGGCATGGTTTCCGTGCGAATGGGCGTGGCTTGAGTGGGAAACTTCTTATTCAAGATGGAAGACACAAAATGGAGGCAGGGGGTCCCACAGTATATAATACACAGCTCAAACTAGAGTTTGTCAAGCCTTGGAAAATAATAATCTGTGCCTAATTTTGTGCTCTATTCAATGCCTAGATGCACCAACAGATAGGGGATGTGTGGCAACCAGAGGGACAGGAAGTACTTTGAGGTTCTGGAGAGAAGGTGCTATGCAGGAACAAGGCACTATTATCATGGTTCCTACACCTGCCCAAGCACCACTTAGTGGTGAAGTACAACCAATGAAAGGAGACCCAGGGAGAAAAGTTGGGGCCAGAAATAGTGGCGTGCAAAAGAAATACCATGGCCAGAAGAAGGGCTTTCCATCTGGTTTCCACACCACTGCTGGCCCCTTCTGTCCGGACCTGTTTTCCTAGGCTCATAAGCAGTGGGGACTTCTACTGAAGGAATGGCAGGGTGGCTGAAGTATTGGGGGTTTGGGCCACATGGCTGATGGTGCTTTGAGCAAAATAACCCCAGGTGTTAATCTGCTGGCGCCAGCACTTCTGGTGATTTAACTTGGGTGCAAGATAACGGAGGGGCCCCAAATGGAACACTAACAGCCCACATCCTTGCATCTGTCTCATGGTGATTAAAGAGCAAGAAACAGTCTCAACATCAAATAAATAACAGTGATGATGCCAGTGATGAGAATGATGGTGATATTGCCCTCAGTAATAATAGCAGTTATCTGTTTCCAGGTGCTTATCATGGGCCATGCCTTGTGCTAAATGCCTTACATGTAATATATCATTTATTCTCAACACAATGGCCACACTATTTCTCTTAGAGAAATCAGATCTGGCTCTCCTTTCCTTAAAACCTTTCAGTGGCTCCCATTTTCCTTATTGTAAGAGACAAAGTCCCTTTCACAACGTGCAAAGCCTACAGCCATCAACTGTCACTTGCCTTCCTTACTCATCACCTCTTTGATGGGCATCTGCCCTAGCCTAAAGAAACATCTGCTGTTCCCCAAACATGAAGCCTTTGCACTGTGTCCCCTGGACTGGAAACTGTCTTGCCCAGATTCAGAAGCCCCATTCCTGCCACCTTCTCAGTGAGGCCTTCTCAGGCCAATCTGTTTAACTTCCATATCCCTCTCCTTTTTCTCTTATTCTTTCCATATCACCTTCTAACATCCAATATTTGACTTGATTTTTTTTATTGTTTCTCATCCACTAGTATGTAAGCTTCATGAACACAGAGTCTTTCTTCCATTTTGCTCATTTCTGTATTCCCCAGGAACTAGAAAAATGCCAGGCATGTAACTGACATTTGATCAATATTTTTAGAATGAATTTAATCTTCACAGCAACCCTAAAAGACAGGCACTCTAATTATCCTGCTTTGACAAATGCTGAGTATGAAGTTTCAAGAGGTTGCATTTGCCCGGGATCACAAATAAGGAATTGGTAGAGAATTGAAGGGAAACTAAGATCACTTGATATCAAAGTTCATGACAACTCATGACCCAGTCTGTTGTTACTTTAACACTTTTGGGCCTTTCTTGGAAAATAATACTTGCAATAATTAAATTCTAGAAGTGGAGCTATATTGCATGCAGTTGGGACAGGGCAACTACTGAGAGCCAGTGAGAAAATGAAAGCAAAACTCCAAAATCAACTATTTTTGGCTCATATGGTCAAGGTAATTCTTAGTCTTTAGAACAGTTAATACCATTTCTGCTATGATCATTTATTTGTACAGGGGATGGACTTTCTGAAGAATTATAGTTGGGGGAAATAAGTCAATGGTTATCAAGTCCTATTTCCTAGGGTGTGTAAATTAAGACCCTTAAACTGCTTAAGAATTATACCCATTGAGAGTCAGCTGCAGGGATTGAAGAGTCCAAAGACGCTGTAGGAAATTACCACATGCAATGCATATGATGCAAACATGTTCCCAGGACCCTTAAAGCCTTCTGCAGAAAACACACTAACTCAGTTTTTAAGACCACTCCAACAATCCGTCATCCAAGAATAAATTGGATAGAATTCAACTCATGCCAAACACAGGGTGCCTCAGCTGGCTGAATGTGCCTGAGGCCTTGGGCTCCTTTGGAAATATTAAGTAATTGACTTGAGTTTGAGCTCTCAGTGGGTCAAAGTGCTTAGTCTGTAAGGCATTCATTTGTATGGGATTTGGCCAAACCAAAAGGTGAAATTCAAGGAAGAGAAACCTAAAACATTTTCTCTGGACAAGAAATAAAAGAGCACTTTCAAGTACCTTTTGAAAATTGTTTGAAAAATAGACAAGCAGAAAACATCTTTTGACAACGAAGTGATGAGCTTGATGCCATGAGATGTTTCTTAAGTACTTAATACAATTTAAAGACAAATAAATTGGTGACTTGATATTTTAAGTTCACTGATTTCATATAGTAAATTTTAGAGTTTTCAGAAAAATCATGTGTAGTTTATTGTGGAAAAGTCTGAACTTCTATGCTAAGAACAAAAAATCAGTTAAACGTGCATCATTCTGTCCCCTAATATACATAAATACCCTTAAACAATTTGAAATTATTTTCCTTTCCTTATATAAATCCCTAATTTTCTACTTTGTTACCAAGGATGGATGGAGTCAGGGAAGAAACACAGGTTCAATCCATGTATTCAAGAAAGGCTGATTGAATTGCAAACGTGAAAATTCCATGTAAGCCTTATTGAAACAAAACAGATCCTGGATTCAGTTATAAAGACCTTGCACTCTTAATGCAAACGTTTATTTATTTAGGGCTACTTGGCAAGCCAACATCTGAAAAGCATATGGTAGAAAAAATAAACCATTGAGACAGTGGGAAGTTTTGGAAATGGTAACAGAGGGAGTAAATGTTCCCATCAGCTCTTCAATTGTCTGAGACATTATTGGAATGATAACTTGATCCTGCCAACCTAAAGGAGGTAATTTAGTGGTTCAGGATGGAAGGAAATCACCTTTTCTAAGTGTCTACTATGTGTCACACATTTCCTATTTTAATAATAATAGCTAATATTCAGTAAAAGCCTTCAAGATAGAACTTCCTATAAATTATTTCTAATCTTTAAAATGATCCTATGAGGTAGATTTTACAGATAAGAAAACTGAGATTTGAAAAGCTTAAATAACTTTAGCAAACAAATCAGACTTCAAGCCTATTTCTGATTCTAGAGTCCAGAATCTTCCTGCTTTGTCACCTGACTGAAAACAAGACATAATAACTTGAGTCACACGACTTTCTAGGATAAGGCTACTGATAGGGTTCTCATGACCTATTACAAAGATGAAAATGAACAAGAGAAATAAGCCACCAAGGTTGTACCGAATATGACAGCTGATAAAAGTAGGCCTTGAAAAACTCTCTATATGGAGATATTTTCTATATTTAAAAAAAATTCTGGTGTTGCTTCAGCAAAATAACAAATAAGCAAATTAACATCACTTTGCATGACACAATAGGTCATAGGTATATATATGCCTATGTATAAACATCCAATTTTCCGTACCAGAATGCCCATTTTTTTTCTCATTGTATTCACTCTACTATCTTACTACCAGTTCTGCATAGAATATGCCAGGAGTGAAGGAGTCTCCATTAATCGCATGTTCAAAATAAACTGTCCTATTTAAAGACATATTTCTAAGACCCACATTTATAAGAAAAATCATTTACCTGCCACAGTTGTTAGCCTAACCATTTTTCATCCAGGAGCATTACTTCCAGTCTTCTTCACCGAGAATTCCTTGAAAGAGTACACCAGTGCCCCAGGGCAGAGAACCACTGCATCAAGTTCACCCCCTGAGAACCTGGGGGGAAGGGGCGCTTAGGAACATGCAGAAATAGGCAGAGGGCAGAACAGACGCTCTGTCTGCCCATGTTTGGAAGCTGACAGACTGCAGAGAGGAAATGATGAATGCCACAGAGTCTCCAGCCAACTTTGTGTCACTGGATTTTATAAAAACAAATAAACTAAAGCTTTTCAATGGCCTATAACTGCTTAAACAACTTCAAGAGCGTGGCTGCTTTAAAGGTTCCTGGGCAGTTTAATCTTTAGGCTGTAGATAAGATACTCCATAAAGAGCAAATCCGTTTATAGTCACTAATATAAACTGGATTGTTACTTTGGTAATCACAAAGAAATATGGCACTTGTAAATGAGATGATCAGTTTGTCATGTGGATAGTCTTTATCAACTAGAAAAATCAAATTTATTTTTAAAATAACCTGAATTTTAGTTTTAAGGGTTTGACCTGAAAGCTCAAATATGACAGGGTACAATTACTTTGCAGAAGTCTCATCAAACAGCATATTTTATATTTCTTATGTTTTATATTTCCTCCCTTAGTGACTATTTTACATGGCTTCTAGAAACTCATAAGATATACAAATTCATTTAGAGTATTTTTTTCTCCTTGTCAATAATCTCAAGTTTTGGCAAAGCAATATAAAGAAACTTCAAGCACCTTTTGTGATATTTGATAAACTTGGAAAGAAGAGAGGTAAATAGAAATTCTAATGTGGGGTATTTTGACCTCAACCCCATTTATTGGCTAAAAACTTGTGCAATGCATTTGGAAGGTCAGAACTGTCGACTTTTACATCCAATATTAATCAGTGGGCTAGGTACATATTATTTTCATATTAAAACCTATTATTGCCTTTTCCAAACTAAAAAGCAAAATGTGATGGACAAATACAGGTATATGTAAAATAAAAATGGTATGAAGTATTTGAAATTGGAACTGTTATTGGAAAACCAGATCATGTAATGATACCTATAGAGTTTCACTCTAATCCAGATGTGTCAGTCAATGTAGAGATTAGTCTCTAAAGACAATTCTATTCAGTTCCAGTTTCCGGCAGGAGAGATACATAGAATGTGTCCATGTACACAGAGCTATCAACCATACTTGAGTAAGAGCTGACTCATTCTGCATAGAACAAGCATCTTCCACTTGTCCTAATTGTAGCCATTATCTTACCTGCTGGAATTGGACAGAAATACCAACTTAGACCAGAGTTGGGTGGTAGGGGCCAGCCTGAGTCCCTCTCCCACTTTACCTTTACCCCTGGCTTGGCAAAAGTCATGGCTGGGGGGCACAATGGTGGGAGTGAGAGGCCAAGGCCATCCTCTGCCTCTTGCTTTCTTCACCCCTGTCTTCACCTGTCAGTCTCTACTTCCTGGAAGCATGTTGTGTGTCTCTGACTACTTTAAGGACCCAGAAGTTATTTGTACTGCCGCTTATTAGGTCTTCAGCTTCAGATCCGTTTTTTCTGGGATGACACCACAGCTGCCCCTTTTTAACTAATGTTAGCCTACGTTTGCAGAAGGGATGACACATTCATAATGCCCTTGATGATCATGAACTGAGCACCAACTGTCTGCCAGGAAGTGAGCTCGGGCCTGAGGATATAAAACTGACTCAGATGGTAGAGCCCTCACCTTCAAAGAACTTTCAGCTTATTGGGAGGGAAGATAGGAAACCATTCCTGAACAATTAGAAGGGGTAAGGTGGAGCTTAATGAAGACGCTGAGATGGATGTAAGCATTCACATAAGGGAAGAGATCAAAGAAGGTTTCAGAGTCAGAGTGGGGGTTAAACGCTTGGTTAACTCAGAGGAAGAAGCAGTAATAAACACTTTCAGATATTAAATAAAGATTAATGGGCTTTAGGTTGGAAATTGCAGGCAGGGGATTAGACCCTGTGGTCTCTGTCAGCAGCATTGGGATTAGCAGGGACACGAAATCCCATCCTTTGGGCTTATTTCTTCACAGCGTGCACACCACCATTGAGACTTGATACATCAGGTTACTGTATAATACAGAAGGGGGCCTTTGGGTTGGGCTCAGACTGACTGGGTTCAAGTCCTGCTATGCCATATAGAGCCGAGAAACAGTGGACAAGTTGCTGAAATTCCTGTTTTCCCATCTGCAATAGGAATACTAGTCATGCTCTGAAGACTTACACTTTCGTCAGATAATTCTGAGGGGCTTCCCACAGCAATACAACTAGATTAGAACAAGTAAAATGTCTGACTGCTAGGATTGCAGGAGATCCTGAAGGGGTGCGATGAATGAAAACCAGAGGGGTAAGCGGTGAGCAAATGAATAAACTGAACTTGCCATGGGGCCAAATGTGGAACTAGAACTTGGAGCAGAAGCAGAAACCAGGGCTCAGTACAAGGAATGGGGGGAGGTTGCTCAAGAGACCCACTTTTAAGCCAAAACCCTAAAATGGACTACAATAGCCCCAGGTTAGCACAAAAACAGATGGAGATCTAGAGGTGGTCGGTGGGTCATGGTTTACTGATCCCTGATATAGGGTAACAATAAGTTTAACATACGTAACTGCTTTATGTGTAAAATCTTTCTTATAGAATATCTGATTTGATCTTTGTATAACTCCTGTAAGCTAAGCTCCAATAGCCTTTATCCTGTTGGACAGAACACACCACTAATAAGAGAAATTAACATTAGATGTCAGCCAAAGATGACTGGACCCAAGGCTGTAACTTCACAGAAGGAGGGGCTACAACGATTGAGGAAAACTTGAAAATGCTTTTTTGGGTGCTTCTACCAGCGTCACTTGAACAATCCACAAAAATGAAACAGACTGTTTCAGCCTAGTCCTGTCCTGCTTCCTTTCTTCCATGTAAGTGTATCCTTCACTGCAGAAACAAATAAAAGCTGTTGTTCAGCCCACTGCTGATGACCCCCTCAATTACACTGCTGCCCTGGCAATGGCTAAGAGGAATAGAAAATTCACACATGCTTGAGCTCACAATATGCAAGCATTTCCTCTTCCCACTTTGTATGTGCAAGAAGGACTTCACTCCTCTAGACAAGATTTACCCAGCATTTCAGACCTGCACTGTGGTTCAGAAATTCCCTCATTTAACCATCGCAGTTTTGAGTGGAGTTGGGAGAGGTTCAGAGGGACAGGTCAGATTATAAATAGTGGTCATGTATTAGTTGTTGAGTGTATTAGGTCGTTATAAATATCATGTATTAACTTTCAGCTAGTCATAATCCCATAAAGACAAGAGCAGAGGCAGGTACAGAGAAAGGCCAACACAAAACACAAAGGAAAAGGTGGAGAGGGGGAAGGAAACTAGCTTCCTATCTGCTGTGTGAGACACTGGGCTGGGCACTGTCCATGCTACATCTGGTTTAATCATCATGACTCTGTCACCAGGTTTTATTCTTATTTTGCAAAAGAAGAAATGCAGATTAAGCAAAGAATCACAGGCCCTCTAGCCGGTGAGGCGCAGAGCTGAGGCTTGCATTTAGGGCTCTATTGGTTTCAAAGTGCCTTTTTTTGAACACACTGCTTTCGTAGAGGGAGCTCTGTGTTTTGTGAACTACAGAAAAAGAAGAATATAGTAAAATCAACTTCCACTGTAAGATTTCAGAAAATAGAGGTATATCTACTTGTCTGGACCCAACTCTGGAGCAGTATTTTATCCCCAGGCTGCGTCATTTTTAATACTATCCTCCTTTAAACATTTTTTCAACAATCAAAAAATGAAACAAATATATTTCATGTTTAACTGAAACTTGCACTTACCAAACAAAATATTTCACCTCACTGTCTTAAATTTAAAGCACAAATATGGAAGCAACCTAAATATCCATTGATAAAAAAAGATGCGATACTTATACACAATGGAATATTACTTGGTCATAAAAAAGAACAAACTCTTGCCATTTGTGACATATGGATGGACCTAGAGGGTATTATGTTGAATGAAATAAATCAGACAGAGAAAGACATATACCATATGATTTCCCTCATATGTGGAATCTAAAAAACAAAACAAATGAACAAACAACAAAACAGAAATAGATTCACAGAGAACAGACTGGTGGTTGCTTTGGGGAGGGAGGAGACAGCATAGAAGAAATAGGTGAAGGGGGAAACATTAGAATGTTCAGTATTTGATCTGGGTGATGGTTGCATGCATGTATACACATGTCCAAATTCATCAAGCTGTACACTAAGATTTATGCACTTTATTGTATGTCCTTCAATATAAAGACAAATCATAAAAAATGTTTTAAATAAAAAGTAAAACCTGCACATCTAAAAAAGAAACAAATTAATTAATTGACTAAACACAGAAATAAAAATTCCAGAGGACCACACAGTTTGATAGAATGGAAGGTAAATAACTCAAGCTCTTGTTTCTTTGGCTGCACCATCACGGGGCTGTCAGTGTTTATTCTCAATCTACCTAAATGCTGACTCTGCAGTGCCCCAAGGGACGGAGAAGCAAGCTGTACTCAAAGCACTGAACACTGTTCAAACCTTTAGGAACTAACTCTGGAAATCAATGCGGGCAGCTGAGTCCTGTGCGCGGGGACTGAATGCATAACTGGGCATTCTCCAAATTATCTTTCATGTCAATTTATGCTTATTAGAAGGTAAATAATAAAATATGTTAATTTGAAGCTGAACTATATTGTTACTAAAGCTCAACAGTAATTGCAACAATTGTTTAGAAGTTAGATCAACAGTATATATTTTTCAGAGGTAATATTTTATTACTGAGATTGTTTAGAACAGGGCAGGATGATAATAAAAAGCCAGTAGACTTTTTGTTGGTTTTGTTACTGTTTTACAATTCTCTGCAGACTATCTGCCCCCTCATTGCCTGTAGTGCCTGGGACGGAGCCTTCCCACCATCTCACCCTTGGTAGGTTTCTGCCCTAGAATCTTTATTTTGAAAAAGAAAAAAAGGATGTATGGGTGACTCTTTTTTTTCTGGCACGCCGCATTACTTCACAACGCCCTGGGCTCCTCTCTGAGGCCCACGGCCGCCTGCGTTATTGTGGCGTGGTGTCAAGATGATCACGGCCGGGTGTGTGTGATGTGTGCATGTGAGAACTCAATGAAGGAGCAGAAGGTCCGCCGACCTAGAATGCACCACTCGATGCAGCAAATCATCTACAGAGTGACCACTGGGAGGACCAATGCTCCACACTGCACACTATTCTTTAGTGACACCGCTGGTCCAGGGGATGCCCCCTGTATTAAGATGGATAAGGACGGGAATCTCACCAGGCATAATGCCACGCATAAGGCACTGGTAGGTAGAAAGATAGACATGAGCAACCGGAAAAGGGAAGATAAGGTTCAAAGAGAAAGGCCCCAGATAAGGTCAAGGAAAAAGCCCCCCAAACTCTGCCCAGGTAGGGGTCCCAGGCGAAGACAAAACAGGCTTTGCAGGGAGTTAACTTCCTTCCAACCAGATCCCAATGGTGGCACAATCGAACAGAACTAAGAACTGCCTGAATCACAAGGCAGCCTGTGGAAAGGACAGGCTCACTGGGAGGGTGGCTATATAGATGCACCTGTCAATCAAATGACCCAACCTTGTTGGTCAGAGTCCCCTCCTAACCAGAATGCAACATATAAGCCTCCCACCTAGCAGATCCAGGCCTCTGTCTGCCCTGACTCTGGACTGCCCCTCCCTTGGAGTGTATGCAAATAACACTTCTGCTCAGCGTGGCTGCTGTGTCTGTTCTGCCTTTCAGTTCTTTGTTGCGGTGGTTACAAGAACCCAGGAGAAAAACCCAACCCATAACAGCCCACATCACCTTATCTTCTCAGTGCCAGCTTTACTGAGGACAAGTTCAGACAGATTCCAAAGGCTCCCCACACTGGGAAGGGGCTTAATTTTAGCTTCGGTGACTCTGGCTCCAGTTTCACTGGTCAAGATCTTTTATGTCTCACTTGAATTGAGGCCGTGTGATCATTTGACTCATTCTTCAAAGAGGTTAATGACTTTACATTAATTGAACTCTGCTTGCATATAATTTTCAAAAGAGCCCCAGGAAGGAAAGACTATTATTAGTCCCATATGATGGATGAAGAAACAGAGGCTTTGGGAGGATAAGAAACTTGCTCAAGGTCAAGGAAACAGTAGGTAATAGAGCTGGAGCTCCAAGATAGTTCTAATTCTTCAGTCCTTTCTCTTAACCTGTATAGTATGTTTCTGAACAATAAAGAAGTTAAAAATCCTATCTCAGACAAGCACCATTTCAGAGTGATAAATTTAGCCTAAGATTAAAGTACCAAGTAAAAGGTACAGATTTGTCTTTTTGTACCATCCACTCATGAAAATATTTTTACCCAGAGTAACTTCATCAAAATCTTGGTCTACAAACAAGAGGAAGGTTATAACTGAATGTACAGTAACTAGTGAACATAAGAAAAGGCTTAAGACATGATTCCTAACATGTCTTCAGTCCAAAGGTGAAGCAGATCACATTCTTTGAAGTATGCTTGGTTTATGTTAGTTAGCTTCATGATAATCATTTGTCTGTAAACTGCTGTAGCTGGGGGTTTCCTTTTAGGTTTAGTTTGAGAGCCGCCATAGAAATTGCCAGCTGTACAAGGATTATCTATGGCTACCCTTTCGTTTGCACCCTGACCCTAGTGTGGATGGATGAGTGTTGCCCACAAAATCAGAGGCTGCCTGGCTTCTCAGGCCTCCCTCAGGGAGAGAGTCATAAGCAGCCTCTCCCCTGTGTTGTCCCACAATAATATCAGCAGAAGCATCCTCGGGGCTGGCACAAGGGCTCTTCAGAAGCTGGTGCTCTGCAGGACTCCCTCAGCACCCAGGGGTCCTCACCCTTGCAATTGCGGGAGGCATTTGTCATTTCTAGCTCCATTTTAATAATAGCTTTAAATCCATTTAAAGGTAGTTCAGCCTACATTTGAGATTGAGGAGTCTTTAATAGCATGAGTAATTTTGTGTTGACAAATCTGGTATGAGCAAGGCTCACTGTTTGTCGAAGGAGAATAGGCTCAGTCCAGGCTCCTCACCGTCTCCCCTGTCCTCCCGAAACCCAGGGAAATGACAGCTCTGCCCCTGCCGCGGGCATCCATGTCAGTGTTCAAAGTGCTTTCACACACATCTGGGCTTCCATAGCTAATCTGTGAGACACACACAGCAGGTGCTGTGTTCTGTTATGTAATGGATGAGAAAACTGAGGCTTAACATGGCCAGGAGTGCCGGTAAGACAGCTCCCAATGAAGGCAGCAGACTTCGGAGCACAGCGATCCCTTGTGGAAAAATCAGCGGGCGACACTGCTTCTGCACACACAGACGTGCTCCAGTTTTGGCGACCCCACCCTGGCTACAAATGAATGGACTGGAGAGGCTGTCTCTGAAGTGATCCAGGGACCACTGCGTCTACAAGGGTAAGGCAGAGATCAACAGCTCCTTTCAGTTCAAATCCATCGATACAATAGTATCTTTTTGCCAAAAACTGTAGGCATTTTCCATGACTGTCTGACCATTCCCTTTTTACTGTTAGGGAGGCCAAAGCCCCAGAAATCAAATGACAGGCTCCACGTCACATAGTCCCTCAGAGTTTGACTGAATCATGCCTGAGGGGCCTCACTACTGCACCAGGACACCTCACTCATCATTGTGCAACCCAGAGACTTCTGCAAATGTGACAGGACGTTCCAGACACCCACTGAGAACATACAGGGTGTCACAAGTGTGAATGCTGCAGCCAAGAGACACCCTGCATGCAGTCCTGCCGCTGTTCAGGTTTTCAGGCTATGCACTGTGGGGCCTTGGGGGCCTGGGGTCTCCTCAGGGACATAGAAGGAGAGAGGGCCTAAGAGGGAAGGACTCTGGACCCTCCCATCCAAATGTTAATGAAAGCTCTCATCTATCTTATATATTGGGTGTCAGGTTAAGATTTCTTTTAAAGTTCCATGACTTTAAAAAGTTGGAAAACTCCAGCAAAGACCAAAGTCTAGATTGTTAATTTTCAAACAATATCATAGTGTGAGATATTGGCTCCCATAAACCAAAGGGAGCCTTCTGGCTGCTCTTTTCCCACAACCTGGTGAGATGATATACGTGCCAACCCCCTGAGGAGGATGAAGGTGCATGTAAATGGAGGTCAGCCCATTCCTGCAGCTGCAGTCTGAGCCATCCTGAAAGCAAGTGGACGCCGTGTATCGCAGCCTCACTGTGATTTTCTATCATATGACCTTCCAAACTGTCCAGGCACTCCAGGTCTTCAGCTGACACCCTGGAGGCCAGCCACGACTCCCAGCTGCCTGAACAAGCTTATTGCTCTTCCCATGCTTGCTGGGGGTGACACTAGCCTAGGCCACACAGACCTCTGACAAGCCCTTTATGAGAACAGACAAGGCAGCTGGGAATAATAGTAAACAAACACTGATTTTCAGACCTACAGCCATGCAGTCACCTGATGGTGCACTTCAGATGGAAAACTGAAGAAACAAAGAAAAATGTCTTGTTAATTAGCCAAAGTGATTCAACTATGTTCAGTAGAAAAAAGAGGCATAGGGGATATGCCCAATCAAATGGTATAGATTTAATTTGGACTGCATTGTATGAGTTAAGGGTCTACTCAGAACACACATGAAATAGTAAATGTTTTCTGAGACAACATTATAAGCTTATAGGTAAAGACAGACCTCTACACGAAAGCACATATTTTTTTAAAGCAAATATTAACCCTGAAGCTACAATGAAAAAGTACATAGGAAGAGGACACACGTATTTTATTTGTTCCTGTTATGCTTTAAGTATTTAAGTATATGTATATGTGTATATATGTATGTGTAAAGTATTTAAATACATGTTTACTTATGTATATGTATATTTGTAATGTCCTTTTTAAGACTAATAAAATGTTGTATAACTTCTTATGGGAATAAACAGTCTTTAAGGCTGATACTATTATCTAAAAACAAATAATAATAAAACTTTCAAGTCACATAAAATGACTGTGGATTAAAGCATTTGTGGAGTCCAGATCAGACTACTATATATGTTAGGATGAGGATTCTAAAATATTTTATATTTCTCTAAATTTTAATGAGAATATGAAATGAACACAGACAAATGAGAAGTGAAGTGAGGCTAAAATTAAGTTTTAATTTATCAAGGCCGACCTATTTCACTTTCTTCTAAGGGTATATATACTAAGATAAAATGCTTGAATCATATTGGTTGCAAATGAATGTAACATACTGAGGATAGGCATTAGTGTCTTACTAAAAATCCAGAACACAGGCAGTGATGGAAAATATTTCTGTCTATTATCCTCAAAGCTGAAATTTCACCATACTTGCCAGACACGTAAAAAGTTAATCTTTAGCAAAGCTAATGTGTTTAAAATAGTTAGTCTATTGTTCTCAACAAGTTATAAATGTGGATTATAAAACTGTTAAACACTAGAGATACAAAACTCAAATACATGAATTCTTTGACACACATATCTTTTTTCTTCTGTTTTACTTTTCTTTATAAAGGGTCAGATTTTATGACATAGAGATTAATAAAAAGAAAAGAAAAGGAATGTGAGCTTCTATACAGTGAAGCCAGATGCTAACAGACATATTTAAAAGTGGCATATACTATCTTGCTTTCAATAATGATTTTGGATTTGGTTGATTCGTCATATTGAACACTTCATGTTCAAACATTTTATTAATATTACATTTAGCTATGCAGGGAACAAGAGAAAAGCTACTTGAAGGAATATGCTTAGATTCACCTAATTCTAAATTTGCCTGGTCCCCCATGCTACTGCTGATAGAAAATAGCAAGAGTCTGGAAAATATTCTTGAAACTATATAATAATAATAATCCTGAGAAGTTGGTATTTTTACTCCATTTTACAGACAATCACAAGCCCAGGGATGTTGAGGTCTGCTAAGATTTGAACCCAGATACTCTGAATTCAAGTCCATTTCTCTTCCCCTTACTCCAAAGCTGTTTCAATAGGCAACTATATCCTCATTGAAAAGAAAATAAGGAGACAAATAAATATCAGAATTCACAGACATATAGATAAATTAGGAAAGGATGATTAATTTTCACAAAGGATTCACCCAAGATTAAGTTACCAGCTCCCATAACTCATTTAAAGAGGCCGACACTTGTCCTTGGTATTTTTAGGAAATTTCCTCTTAATATAAAATAGCCTTGCCTATAGAGCCAAACTTGGTGAGTGATCACATTTATTTATGCTTTAGTTGCAGAAGCATAAAAATGGTTTTACATCTGGCTGTAATGGGTAAATGGACCTAAGCAACTATAAACTTGGATGAAATTTTGAAGCAACAGTTTCAGTTGATAAGTAACACACAGGTGATGAGCTCCACATTCACCTTGGCTATCTGCCTGTAGGCACTTTTCACATTGAAACTCAGGGAAGTGGAGCCCAAACAGAGAGCAGCTGGGTAGAGAAAACTGAGATCTGGCTGGCAGATACGGCAGGAATTTGTGGGGCTGGGTATTCTCTCTCACAAGGAAAGAACTCCAGAAATATGCATATGAGTTCCCTTGAGTCTTAGCTGAATTTTAAGCTAAGCACACAAAGGCCTCACCGAAACAGTATTATGTGACCAGGAAAGTTTCTGAAGGTTGCACACTGCCAGGAAATGGTGGAGTTCCAATTAGCTAGAGAAAAGAGACCTTGCTGAACCCTCCCAAAATTTAATTGAGACCCCCAAAAAACAATGTCTTAGGAGGATGACTCCAGTTCCTAGAGTAAGCACCACTCTAGATTTGCCCTAACAAAGCCTAAAGCCAAGCCTTGGCTGACTCCAGCTCATCTGCCAGGAAATCAAGTGCTTGTCAGATCAAAACTCATCCCCCAAATTCAAATGACATCCAAAGTGTTAACATTGTCACATCCACCATATCTACCATCAAATAAAAAACTACTACCTATGTAGTCTGGTTGAAATTTGAAATGGACAGTTGTTGTTTCTGCCTGGCCAATGTATCTTGCTTCTAGGAAAATAAATTTATAACAAGGGAATCCTTCTTCCCTATGTGGAACAGATTCCATTTGGTTTAGCCAAAGCCCTCTATTCTCATTAGTGACCGAGTGACCAGGAGAGATAGAATGTCCTATCTGTTGGACACAGGGATGAGAATCCTCTTTGTTGCCTCTTCCCTAAAAATGTGGTCATGCAAACTAGGGTGATGTGAAGGTTTTAGTCCTGATGGCATCACACTTGATACATGAAGTAAGCCTGTCCAAGAGATGAAGAAGCAGAGATGCAGCCATGATGGCAGCATTTGTGCCCTAGGATTTAGGTGTGTCAAAAGAACTGTGCAAGCCTGGTATGGTGGGATTCAGAGGTGTTCTAGTTCTAGATTATTAAGCAATAACAGTATGACAGGGGATAGGGTTAGCATGCATGCTACCCTGTGTAGGGTGTGACTCAGAATATAACTCCCTAGGGAAGAATCAACATTTGATAGCTGAAAATGGATAGTGCTATATTATCTTGGGCAAATCTCTTCTTCCTTCCACTCTGCCATAAACTAAGAGGGAAAGACCTTCTATGGCTTTTCATAGCTACAGAATTTCATGAGTCTATGAGATATGGGACTTTGCAAAGTTGGCTAGATAACAGGTTAATGCTAATTTGTAAAAGTGATTTGTTTGAGATGACCAAGAATGGGTATAAAATGAGAGATACAGGAATTCAGTGACCAAGCATGAAGCAAAAACTCATACAGCTTCCCAATGGTCCAGTTGGCTGATTCACAGACCAATTTTTCTCCTCTTGTTAACAAGGTTGAATTAAACCAACTCTATCATCCAGTAATATGGTCTCAGCATGAATGAGGCACAGGCTAAATTGGGAAGGGGATCATTGTTTCCCCTAAGCCCCGCTGTCCCTTGAAGATTTTGAACAAACCCCAAATACCTCTTCCACTTTGTCATGTGTAAAAATCACACAAAATGATTTAGGACTCATGTTGTAAATAAAAAGGAGGCAAGATTGTGCAAATATTTAGGTAAATGTAGTAGAATTACATTTGTCTTTGACGCATTTGTTAGGATCACCTGAAATTTCTCAAGAAAACAAGCACATGCTTTAGATTCTAAAGGTAGCTCCTGACTTGTTTTAATGAAAATATATGTTTAGTGGGGGAATTCCTCTTGTATTCAAAAAAAGAGAAAATGCTACCAATCCTATAGGCTTTTAGTTGGGAAAAGCTAGTTCTTAGAAGAAGTAGGAAGACAGAAATATGAATGGAAGCAAAGACAAGCAATTTACAGAAACACTGGGTATTTATCTTCTGACCCAACAGTCTATCACTTCTTCAAGGTTGGGTGACAAGGGTCCCAACAGAGTAGGCTACTGAGTCTTTCCTCTTCAGAAGGGGAAGAGTCGAGAAAGGGCTTCAAGGGGACAAGAGGGAGATACCATAGACAGGAAATGCATGAACTGAAAATTCTGAACTCAAGAACTCATTAAGAAATGTATGAATTTTTTCCTATTGGTAAATACTATTCTAGGAGATGCATTTAATTAACAAAAACTTCACTGAATCAATTTTACTTCATTTGCCTTTTTTATAAATAATAACAGAAAACCTAGGGGGAAAAAAAGATAAGTATAAAGAAGAAAAACATAAATTTTCCAAAATCCTGCAACCCAAATACAATTGTTTTAGCAACTGGGTTCTTTTCCTTTTGTTCAGTTTTGATTTTAATGCTGCAATCATTTGAAAACATTTTATAGTCACCATCTCATTTAACCCTTATAACAACTTTATCAAGTAGATATACCATTCCCACTTTGTAGATGACAATTGAACAGCCTTGCCTAATCCCAAAGCCTGCATATTTAAGCACTACACTACCTTGGATACATAAATGTGTGTGTACATTTATGGGTTCATTTCTACATTCATATGTGCACACATTTTCATAATTTTACCCAAAATGTTACAGTTACACATAATATTCTGTGATTTACATTTCTCACTTAAAACATTTCAAACAAAGGTTCCCAATTAGGTCACAAAAAGCCATACACTGAGAGATAAGAAAGGTCAGCTCTGTTTGTCCGGTGTTGAGTTCCAAGAAGGGAAAGCCACGGGCACAAAAATCTTGAGAATGTTTTCTGACATGAAAAGGGACTCACATATAAAACCAAAGGAAACAACTGTCTCACGATCCTTGAAGTGGAAAAGTTTTTGAGCCATGATAGAATGTAGTTGGGTATTGCTCATTATTTGTTTTGTCTGAGCCACTTGCCCCATTTCAGGAGTGGAAAGCACTGTAAGGTAATCCCTATTCAGCATGAGGATTCTGTGACAAGTCTCCATAATTGAGGATGGTGACTCAGCAAGTAAATCCAACATCTCTGCTCTGCCCTGCAGTGCTGAGCACAGTCAACGAATGTTTATAAATGTGATGTGTAACTCCTAAGCTTCAGCATGCAGCTCTATGAGTGACAAAGAAGTCGGATCCTCACTGACTCCTGGAACCCAACTGCCCACAGCCAACCAATTCTTGCTCCTCTGAAACCATGATATTTCCAGTTCCTGCCATCCCCCTTGTTTTATTGTCACTATTATCCCAGTTTCTCTGGCAGAAAATTTGGACCCACCTTTTAGTCTCTCCTCTCCACTCCTCACTCTTACTGCAACATATCAACTTCTATCAATTCTTTCTTTTTTTATATCCTGACATTTGCCCCCTTTTTCACCTCCCATTGCTTCAGCCCTGACCAAGGTCCTTAGGATTATCACCATCATTTCATTATAAGTAGCATTAAGAGGGAATGGAGCCACTATCAGTAATTGCTCTGGAATAACAAGTTTGAACCTGATTGTCCTGGGCACATCAGATCTGTGTTCACCTGCTATGGAGCCACTCATCTACCTGCTCCTCATCTTCATTTTTCCTGCACACCACTGCCCACATAATCATTCCTAAATATAAAGTATGAGCTTTCTGCTAAGGTTTTTAAAATCAAGTCCAGGCTGTACTACATTCAGAATAACTTCCAGATTCCTTAGATAGTCCTTTATAATTTGACCCCTACCTAACTTTCTTACTTCATCTCCTTCTATTCTTTTCCATGACTCTGTATTTCAATGAAATCAAGGCACTCAGCATTTTCTAAACATAACAGGTATACTCCACCCACCTTTCCTCTGTACCCTGCCTTCTCCTCTCCATCATGGAATTCCTACTCCTTTCGGGTCCACTTTACATACAGCCCTAAATGCTTAACCATACCTGCCTAAGAACACAGTCTATCATTTCACTGCTGAGAATACATCATCCTAGTCTTTTGACTCTGTCCTAGTCTTTTGACTCTGTCCCATCTAGACAAATAACTGTAAGATTAATTTACATGTTTAAGGAACTTTACAGCTCATAAAACACCTTTTTTTCTTGCTATTTTTTCAGATTTATTGAGATATAATTGGCCTATAACATTGTGTAAATTTAAGCTGTACAATGTGATGATTTGATGTAGGTAATATATTGTGAAATGATTTCCACAGTAAGATCACCAAAATGATTACCAGATCTATCACTTCACGAGTTACTTTTTTTTTTAACAGTGAGAAGTTTATTTAAAGCAAAAAGGTGCACACTCGGAGAAAGGGGAGTGCGGGCTACCTGAAAGAAGAGGTGCCCTTAAGGGTTTAGGGTCTAGGGTTTTACAGGAGGTTGAGTATTTTCCTGAAAGCGACAAAGGGCCAGGTGCAGACTGGCCAAATTGTCCCAGAATGTTCACCTTTGATAAGACATTAAGTTTCTTCTTTTTCAAACTTAACAGAAGAAATACACTGCTTTGATTCCTTTCCAGGATATCAGCTTCTGTCTGGAAGCATATTAATCAAGACTGTCTACCTTGCCTCCAATGTGCCTGAGCCACCATTCGTTTGATTAAAATGCAATCTTAGCTTTGAGATAGAATTCTTCCTGAACAAGCTGGGCCTTTTAGCAGGTGCTAATGTAAATCTTAAAATGGTATGTTCTAATTGACACAGTGAAAACACAGGCTATGCTGAGATTCTTTTCTTCATCTGGGGAGTATGTAAACTTCTAGGTCAAGTTTGTGGTAAGAAATTTTAAGGTGTATGCTCTAAGTAATGTTCAAGTATATAATACAGTATATAATTTCTGTGAAAAATGTCATTGGATTTTATTAGGGATTGCATTGAATCTGTACATTGATTTGGGTAGTATGAACATTTTAACAATACTACTCTTTCTGATCCATGAACACAGGACATTTTGCCATTTATTTGTGTCATCAATTTATTTCATCAGTGACTTATTTCAATATATGGATCTTTCACCTCCTTGGCTAAATTAATTTCTAAGTATTTTATTATGTTTGATGTTATTGTGAATGGGATTATTTTCTTTATTTCTTGTTTGGATAGTGTGTTATTTACAGATGGAAAAGCTACTGATTTTTGTACATTGGTTTTTGTATTCTGCAACTTCACTGAATTTATTAATTTTAACAGTTTTTTGATAGAGTCTTTAGGGTTTTCTATCTATAAGATCATGTTACCTACAGAGACAATTTTACTTCTCTCCTTTCTATTTACATGCCTTTTATTTCTTCTTCTTGCTTGATTACTCTGGCTAGAACTTCCAATGATATGTTGAATAGGAGTGGTAAGAGTGGTCACTCGTCTTGTCCCTGCTTTTAACAGGAAGAGCTCTTAACTTCTCACCATTCATCTAAACCATCAAGTGTATTAGCTGTGGGCTTGTCATATATGACTTTTATTGTGTTGAGGTACATTCCTTTTATAACCAATTTGTTGAGACTTTGTACCATGAAAGGATGTTGACTTTTGTCAAGTGCTTTTTCTGCATCTATTGAGATGATCATATGAGCTTTATCTTTCATTCTATTAATGTGATATATCACCTTTATTGGTTTGCCTCTGTTGAAATATCCTTGCATCCCAAGATGAATCCTACTCATCATGGTCTATGATCCTTTTAATGTGCTGTTGAACTCAGTATCCTTATATTTTCTTGAGATTTTTGCATCTATATTCAGCAGAGATATTGGCCTATAGTTTTCTTTTCTTGCAGTGTCCAAATCTGGCTTTGCTATCAGGTAACATTGGCCTTGTAAAATTAGTTTGGGAGTGTTCTCTCGCTTCCATTTTTTTGGAAGAGTTTGCAAAGGATGGGAATTAATTCTTCTTCAAGTGTTGGGTAGAACTCACCAGTGAAACCTTCTGGTCCTGGCATTTCCTTGTTGGGAGATTTATGATTACTGATTCAATTTCCTTGCTCATCATTGATCTGTTCAGATTTTCTATTTCTTAATTCAGTCTTAGTCATTTATATGTTTCTAGGAATTTATCCATTTCTTCTATGTGTGTGATTTGGTAATGTGTAATTGTTCATAGCAGCTTCTTATGATCCTTTGTATTTCAGTGGCATCTGATTATGTCTCCTTGTTCATTTATAATTTTATATTTTTGAGTCCTCTCACTTTTTTTCTTGCTAAGTCTAGCTGAAAGTTTGTCAGTTCTGTTTATATTTTCAAAGAACCATCTCTTAGCTTTGTTTATATCTTCTATTGTTTTCCTATTTTCTATTTCATATTTTCTGCTCACATCTTTATTATTTCCTTCCTTCTACTAACTTTGGGCTTAGCTTGTTCCTTTTCCTCATTCTTTGAAGTGTAATGTTAGGTTGTTTATCACAAAACATTTTGTAATACATTATCTGATTTGATCCTAAGAAATAGGAAGTGTAGCAATTATTTGTTCTGATTTTGCAAGTAAGAAAATTTAATCCAAAAAGGCTAGATGTAGCCAAAGTCACACCACCAAATTTACCTTCTTCCAAATTTAGCAAAATGAATAAAAATTTCAAACATGAAAAAAACAACAACAATAAAACAAAAGAAGAGATACAATCTAGCAAAACAATATTTGAAAGATGGTGCTCAAGGAAAGAGAGATACAACAGTGTAGAGGTCCAAGAATAAATTCTCTCTGTTTCCAAAGCAATTCTAGGATAGGAAACAGTTCTGGGAGAGCTCAACAAATGTTGCGGGTATCTCATAAATGCCCCATAATTCACAAGGCAGCAATCTGAGGGGGTCAATAGGCAATGTAGACTGCAGAAATTCTTGTAGAATGAGCTTTTAGAGTAGAAGCCCACCACCATGACAACTCATGTAAGGTGAGAACGACTCTTGGGAAAGGGGAGCTGAAGCTGGGGAAGTAAGGGTATGTCTCTGTGAAAAGCAAAAGCTCCAAAGACTTCCTCCAAATTACATCATAATCTGCATCCAAGGGTTCCCACTGATAGGACAAAACTATGCCCCTTCTTAAACAATAAATAACAGTAAGAAATGCTAAATAAAACTGCAGAACATGCAGTATAGCCCAAATTAATCCACAGTTGCTGCTCGTGTCTCCCAGCTGAATCCCTCCCTTCTCTACACACTTAAGCAATGGTAAGATCCTAGTAATACCCAATCCTCACACTTAAGTTTTAAGAGAAAATAAGCAGGTCTCAGAGAAGATAGGATTATAAGTATGGTTCATTGACACACTGACAAAAGAGATGGTCTAGCTAGCACTTTCCACTTTAAATATGAGGAAAATGATAACAAATGGCATAACAGCAATAAAAAAGAAAGAAAAACAGAGGAAAGAAAGGGGAGAAGGAAAGAGAAGATAAAAGGGGAAAGATAAAGATATCAAAGACTGTTGAAAAATACATTCTAGAAAAAAAAGCCTTAAGAAACAAGAAAATTCTTTAAAGATTTGCATCACAGAAGACATTAAAAAGTATGAGTTTGATGAAAGAATAAAGCAAAGATGAGGTGAAAAGATAGTAGACTGAATAGAAAAGAGGGACAGTACAGCTCAAGATACAAAATAAAGACCAGTACACCATTATGGAGAACTAATAAATAAATCAGGGTAAAAAGTGTTTGATAAATTTCATTAAATGCCTTTGGTATGTACATCTTTTTTCAGAAAAAGTACCGATACTCTTCAAGAATCTTTTACAAATAAAGAAAAAGACCATTAGACATATGGCTGAATATTATTAACAAACTGATAACATTAAAAATAAGTAATAATGGCCAATAAGTCACACACACACACACAGACACACACACACACACTCAGTCTAAAAGAAGGCAAGTCACAAAAAAAAGTACCAATCAGACTGGCAAACATGAAAATCTTTGTTAAAGTTGTTGATAAAAACAGGAACCAAGCAACCTCACAAATTATGCTGTAACTTTGTTCTGGGCAATTTGAAAATATCTATCAAATATTAAGTGTACCTTTTTTTTTAACCTAGCAATTATAGTGGTGGGAATTTATCACATCACATTTGCCCCAATTTGTAAAGTCAAATGTACAGCAAAGTATGTTATTTTTTTTTTGAGAGGGCATCTCTCATATTTATTGATCAAATGGTTGTTAAGAACAATAAAATTCTGTATAGGGGACTCAATGCACAATCATTAATCAACCCCAAGCCTAATTCTCAACAGTCTCCAATCTTCTGAAGCATAACATACAAGTTCTTACATAGTGAATAAGTTCTTACATGGTGAACAGTGCAAGGGCAGTCATCACAGAAACTTTTGGTTTTGATCACGCATCATGAACTATAAACAATCAGGTCAAATATGATTATTTGTTTGATTTTTATACTTGATTTATATGTGAATCCCACATTTTTCCCTTATTATTATTATTATTATTATTATTATTTTAAATAAAATGCTGAAGTGGTAGGTAGATGCAAGATAAAAGTAGAAAACATAGTTTAGTGCTGTAAGAGGGCTAATGTAGATGATCAGGTCTGTGCTATAGACTGAGTATTAATCCAAGCTAGACAAGGGCCACAAAACATCCACGGATGCAGAAGATTTCTCTCAAAACAGGGGGGTGTGAGGTTCTAAGCCTCACCTCTGTTGATCCCCAATTTCTCACCTGATGGCCCCCCTGCGACTGTGCCTGTCTTAGGTTGTTCCTCCCTTGAGGAATCTCACCCGTCTCTGGCTAACCAGTCATCTTCCGGGGCCATAAAGTATGTTATTTTTAATTGTACTATTGTTTGAAATAACCACCCCCAACCCTAATTAAAAAAAAAAAAAACAGAAGCAATCTCTATATCCACCAATGATGTACTGATGGAAAGAATTATGGCCCGATGACATACAGTGAAATGACTAAAAAGATTATTGAAAAGGGAAGGGGGATTTCAGGAACATATTATTTGGAGAAAACAAATGCAAGGTCAGACAATGAGTGAGCTAACAGACTTTAGTTTCCAAAAGAACATGAAATGCCTCCATTTTCCCTCAACCATACGCTGGTCGAAGTGGCCTTCATTCTTTCCTTCACACTCTGCAGTCACTTCCTGACTGGAATTTAACTAGGTGTTTCTCCCCACTTCTGCTCAGTCTACCCTCTGGCTACTCTGGGTATTTTCAGTTCCTTGAACAAACACGGGGCCTCTTAGCACAGTCTTTGCACATTCTCTTGTCTCTATCTGGAACATGTTCCTCTTATCCAACTCAGTTTTCCATTCTTTCTTCAGATTCCAGCATAATTGTCACTTCCTCAGAGAAACTCACATGCTCTTTTTTGTTGCATTTAGTTCATAATTACTCATCTACCTGTGCGTGACTAGTATCTATTTGCCTCTGCTAGACTATAAACTCTAGGAATGTTGGCAATGCATCTATTTATGCTCATCAGTCAATCCTTAAGAGGGCAACTCACTTTGAAATGAAATTTCTGAAGTGTATTTCACTCTAGTCTGTCTGTCTGTCTATCTATCTATCCATCCAGTAGCTGCTTTAAAAATATCTGGAAGAAACTATTAACCATGGTTATTATCTAGGTATTGGGACTACGGGAAGCAATGGGAGTGACAAGTAAAAAGGCTCACTGCTTATTTTAAATATTTTTATGTGTTTATGTTTTCTAGGTGCACCACTGAATAATTAAAAAAATAATGTATCATAATAAAACTATTACTTTCTTACTGAAGACATGAGATCAAGTGTATCTTAAAATATTCTCCTTCAGCCTACAAAGGTAATTAAATAGTTTCTTAATATCCCATCTGTAGGACTATAATTGTAACTCTGAGAAACCCTCATATTAACACAATTCTCTTTCCTTGCCAACTCAATTCACTTCTATTTCAAGTGTAGAGTAAATAGATCTTCTCACAAGCATCCTTATTTATGTTTGTATATTCATGCAAGCACACATTTTTTTTTCATGAAAGGTGATAAAAATTCCTCCAGGAAATTCAGTAACATTGTCATAGTTTTTTCACAGACAGGAACAATGTATAGGAAACAGGATTCTCTTGATTTTGATTAATGAACAAAAGATCTCTTTAACCTAATTCACTTGAGAGCATCTTTCCTTGATGGACATACCAGTTCCTGCAACAGCTCAAGAAGGCAACAATTACAGGAGAATTTTTGAAATTAATAACCAAAGAGATATTTTTTGGTCTTTACTTTAGCTTAACCTATTGCTAGTCCCTTTGGGGTGCCTTTTTAGTCTGGAGAATTACCTCAGCAGGAGCCCCAAGGTGGCCAACACCTTTATATCTGATCCCAAACATCCTTTCACTCATATTTGGTTGAAGAAAAGAGCCTCAGATCTCTTAAGTTTGGCTTTCAAACAGGAGCAAGTTTGGACTTGGAACACCATCATGGCACAACCGTACAGAAGGAGCCCTGCAGGGCAGAAAGGAAACAAAGCCACTCTGTTGCTTTCAGGTTTCCTGAATTGTTAAATATGAGGGATGGTCCTGTCTGGTTATTTATCAAATTCTCCACTTTTATGTGTTGGAAAGTGTCACAACTTCATGAACTTCTGAAGCTGGCGATAAGGATCATAAGGATAAGATGAAGTACTATAAGGTATTATTAATATACTAACATAACAGAATTTGATTTGATTAATATAATGATAAATCTCATTCAGGTAATACCCATTAGAACATGGGGGTGGGGGAAGGGGAAAAGGGGGAAAATTTAGTAGAGATTTGATTCTGTGAAAATAGTGAAAACCTATGACCTCCTTTAGAGGACAGGAATCCTTTAGAGGACAAAATCATTCACCCTTAGTATAATTTCCACCCTTGCTATTACTCACCCTTAGTATAATTAGAGTGTGTCACTTCTGACTGCAAAAACCCAAGGATTAGTCACTTGAATAGAAAGAGTCCCTCTTTTACAAGTAGCCTCTGGGAAGAAGTCAGTGAACATCCCAGCACTGTAGCACACTCCAATTAATATGGTTCAGAATGTATTGATATGGAAGCATTGCACTTAAAACCCATGCATCCTTGCCAGTGCCAGCTGTCATACCAGAGGTTTCCTCTGGGGAGGGATAGGGCAGGGAGAAGGAATGCTGGTGCTGGAAATGTTCTACACCTTGAGCTGGCTGGTGGTTCCACAGGCATGTGCATGTGCAAAAATTCATTGAATATGTATTTATGATCTGTGCACCGCATACATGTAATACCTTTTTCCTGAGGAGCAAATCTCTGTCTTCACAACCTGAAAGTGAACTCATGTTCTCTCTGCACCCCAGCTTTATCTTTGTCCCATGTTCCAATATCCCAGACTCAAAACCCAAGCCAACACAATGACCAAATCCTTTCTTTTCCACCTCTAGTAAGTCTCTTCCTTACATTCCTTCCACTTGCTCTGTCCTTGTCTTGCTTACAAGGTACCCAGGCAATATTCAGGGACCTCTTCCTCTGTATCACCTGCCTCTAGTGTCTCCATTCATCTGTCCACCCTTCACAGTCAGTTACTGCTTCACAATGTAGGTTTTTCCACTTTCTTGCTCACAACCCTCTTTGGCTCCCCATTTCACATGGAATAAAAACCTTAATTCCTCAATTTGGTACATGAGACCACTTGCAAGGAGACTATAATTTCCCAAGCTTAACCTTCCAGCCATGCTCCCAACTCCTGTACCTTATATGTGGTCATACCTCCTATGTTTCCCCCCAAACTCAAAATACCATCATACCTTTGAAAGCCAGTTCCCTTCAGTTGGAATGCTCTCCTCTTTCCATGTTTATTTCCAGGTCAATTTCAAGGTGGGAGTTAGTATAGTTTTGTGATAAAATAGCAGACTTTAGCTTTAGATTACCTAAATTCAAATCCCAGGGCCATCACTTGTTATCAAAATCTTCAGTCTATTAGCATTTCTTAGAGCCTGAGTTTCCTTATCTCTATACAAAGACGATAATAATAGTATCTATATTGCAGGATTATGCAAAGGATTAAGTGAGTTAAGGCACAGAAAGCACATAACACAGTCCTCTTAAGAAACATTCATATTAGCTATTATTATCATTATCATTATTACCTACTTCAAGAAGATTTCCTATCTCATCAGTTGGAATTAATGCCTCCCTCCCCTTTGTCCTTCTATAGTACACTGCCCATGGCTCTAATTTCATTTATCAAAATATGACACATATAAGAGTTATGAATGACTGCCTGCCTTACTCCACAGGGAGAAACCAATTCCATAAACAGATTCAGCATTAAACTACCTCTTAATTATGAGTACCACATACCTAGTGCTTTGCATTTTTTTCTCGGTTGTCCCATCATTCATTCACACCTTCCCAATCTACAGTCATGTTTAAGCCTGCAATGTGTTCAACAAGTTAGGGTCCTTACTTCCACCACTCTTCACATATTCACTGAATCTTGCAGAGTCTACTTCCTTAACACTCTTTATGACATGACCTTCCCTGGCCCAATAGGCATTGCCTTGGTGAACTGTTATTCACCAAGATTGTTATCATTATTGCTAAACAGAGGCTTTAGTCCAAGTGGCTTTTCAAGACGGTGTTTGTGACCACTCTTACGACAGCAATCACCACACTGTATACATCAGCTTATGCACCTTCATTGCCCACAAAAAACAAGTTTCTTGCAGGCACAGAATATGTTTTGTTCAAAGTGGGTAGCTTGGTGCCTGGCACATGATAAGCTACCAAAAAGTAACATGCTGCAAAAATGTGTACATCATTACATATATCTCCATACATTCAGGTCAAGACTTTATCTTTACAAATGCCCCAAACATGGAGTGGATCACAGGGTGAGGAATTCCTCAAGGCATTAGGGATTCTGCTCTAATAGTTCTATGGGAGGCACCCAGGCCAGCAAGAAATGGGTAAGGAGACAAGCCCAAAGAAAGGATGGGACTTAGAAAAACAATGAATATGAGATCATCTCTCTTTAAGACATGATGGTAGACGGGTTCCAAGATGACTAAGACCTAGCTACTCCGAGGGCTGCCTGCCACCAGGGATATTCCTTTCATGGGAGACAGCTTCATCACTGAAAGTCACACCTCTTCCCAAAGCGACCCCCATCCAGTGACTGGTCCATGCTGGGTGAAAGGCCCTGCCCCTCATCCAAGCTGGAGCAGCTCTGCAGGGCGGTCCCAGTTTCACTGCTCCCCGGAGGCTGGTGGAGACTTGCACTGGGACTGCACTTTAGCTCAGCGTCTCCCTCTATCCAAGGCTGCCTTCTTCCCTGTCCTACTAAAGGTGCTGATTTCAAGAACACTTCTCTATCAGCCACCTCTAGGCTAAGCATTGCCTCAGAGTCTGCTTCCCTCTCAGAACCTGCTTTGTGACAACCAATGCCAATGAAGATGGGTTGGAATTTTATGACAGTACATGCCATAACCTCGAGGGAAAGACCACTGGTCTGTGGGCCAAGCTTGGTCTCCAGCATTGGTTTGTGTAGACCTTTCAAGATCCCATTAAAAAATGGGAACTATTTGTTAACATTAAAAAACAGGTATTTTGAAAAAGCTGAAGGCTTGACAATACTGGGCCAGCGCTGGCATGGCACTGAGCTGGAGCTGAGGGATGGTGTTCCATTTAAATGGTGCTCACACATTCCACTCTGCCATAGCCCTGCCCACGTCCTTCATTCATTTGCCTGCTCAGACCTGAGGGCACTTGAGCTTCATGGGTCATGACTGATTCTAACATTCTAGTTTCTAACCTCTAGACAGGCTACTTCCCCCACTACATTATGCCTCTCATCTGGCTTTTTCAACCAAACGTAAGCCTCTCTGCACACTGGGTCTGTGTAAAAGCCATCTTGGTGCCTTTCCTCTAGCAGATGCCCAGGTTGGTGAACAGAGCAGTTGTTCAAAGCATTCTTATTAACTGAACAGAACTAAATAGAAGACCCCCCTCACCACTAAGTGATAACCACGAGCACTGTCTCCTTTTCTAGAGTATTCTGAGGAAGACTCTTTGTGTGACTCTTTGAATGCATGAACAGCTTCTCCTGACACACACAGAGAAGTCAGGTCCTCCTTTTCAGAAAACATGAAACACAGTGTTTTTCCAAGATTTAAGGCTGAACACAGGTTATTGGAGGGGTTTTAAAAACCAGAGGCAGTAAGGAGCCCCTACCACAGGACTCATTTGCTTGGCTCAAGTCACCAAATGCAAACTCCTGCAGGACTTCACCATGCAGAGCAGATCCTGGCTGTGCTGCCCAAGTGCAGGTAAATGGCTTATGTAATTGCCATCCTTGGACAGTCAGTCAAAATGCAGTGTCGGAGCTATAAAAGGGCAAGTGCTCCCACAGAGGAAAAATTATCAACTATTGTTACACAGAATAATATGCAACTGCTGACATTTCACCTTTTATTATTAGAGCACAGCTTTAAGAAAGAAGTATAGTTACAGTTGTCAGAATATCATTTTAACCCCCTCTTTGAGGCTGTTAAAAATTCACTCATGCTGAAACTTGCCTTTCAGGTTCTCAGCCAGATCTGTGCTTTGTTTTTGATCTGTTGTTCTCTAATGGAATGCAAAATGCAATACAGCAGAGAGGGTTTTTCCAAGGATCTTTCTGCAAACTGCTTCCTACCTCGATTCCCTTTTCCTCGTTCACTCCACTCTCTGCCGAAAGGTAAGTTTTAAGAACAAGAACAACCCTAAAGATACACTCAAACTGAGAGAGGATTAGAGGCTTTTGGCAGTGTTTGTAAAAATAGCTACAGCAATAAGCAATACTCAACAAGTAGGAATCTGTTCAGCGGCAGTCAGTAAAGGAATCACTGTCTTGGAATGCTGTAAATGTCCATGACAGATGGGGTTGGATCAACAGGTATTTCTGTAGCACTCACTCAATAAGAGGTAATCAAGGACAGTTCAAAACCATCTTCACAAGTGTGCCATAGAGGTGACAATCTGGTATGGAAGGGGAACGAAAGACATTGTCTCAGGTCTACATTTGTAGAGCAAACCCCCTGATTTTCAGTCTATGTGCTCCTGGGACTCAGAGCTCCTCATGCTCCCCTCCCAGGCCATCATCTCTCCAGAGGACAAAATTCTAGGGGAAGGGAAACACCAATGGTTTATTGGCCAGTTACTATACTTACTCTATATTTACCTATATGGTACAGAATGCTAAGTACTTTGTGATCATAAGGTACCATGAAGATATCAAGAGACATGAGATACCTCTCATTCCTACTCTCCAGCTGAAACCTGGATAGACTTGATATGCTTGAGGTGTCTCTATCTGTGCATAAGTGGCTTTAAAACACTCCCACGCTTGCCCTGCTTACCTTCTACTAAAGCAGCAGTCCAGCTAGACTTACTATGTTGATAAGCATAGGAGACACCATCGTATGTGAGGGAGTATTTGCTTCTGTAGACATCCCACCAGCATTTCAATAGACATTGGGGGTGGGGGGTTCCATGAGCCATCCTGCCCATTACAGCAGTCCCAGAACCTGGGGAAGTGCTGCAATAAGCCTTTTATTATTATAAGCACTTCTGCAACACTTTCCATTTGCAACCTGCTTAACAATCAATTCTCCTCTTCATGTCTCACAAGAAATCAGATAGCTCAACACGGGTTAGCTCTGTTTTATGGCCTTGAATTCTCAGGCCCAGAGTTCAAAGAAATCAAGGATTATGCAGCCAGCTCAGGCTTAAGCCAACACAGCTGCTCTCTTTTCATCCAGCATCTCAGCCGGGAAGTCCAGCTGCTTCTCAATGCTTTTCCTGAATATATATATATATATATATTAAACTCCTAGAGTTAAGAAAATTAGAGGAAGAATATTGGCTCTAATTCTCCATTTTTAGCATGAAGAGCTCACAGCCTAGGCTTTCGCCAAGTGTTGCTGAAATAAATTTGGCAGATATGAGACAGCCCACAGACAAGTCCGCTCAGCTGGTGGAGAAGCAAAACTGAATCTCTTCGGGGCCATTTTGCCCAGGCGGTGTCTGTGGCAGCACGGTGGGGCGGGGCGGGGGGTGTTCCTGGCAGAGTTCAGGTGCTTTGCCCAGCCAGGCAGGGGCAGCGGAGGGGCCGGTGGGGCAGGTGAGTGGGCATTGCTGGCCAGCCTTGGGGGCCCTCTCTGGAGAGCAGTGGGGCTGCTCGGGTACACAGGTCACTGCTATAGAAAGATAAGTCCCAGGTTGGCTTTCCAGTATGGAATATTGAACCATTGCCTCAGAAAATAGGTGGCAAAATATGGTCAAAGGCATACAGAATAGGGCTCAGCTTTGGAAAAGGTCCTGATGCAAAGAGAGGGTTATCTCTCTCTCTTTGCAGTCAGGCTGCTTTGTCTGCCGTTCTTGACTAATGCCGTCATCCCATATTTGTGGCAATAAAAACATTTATTATCCCACATCATCATTTCATAATCTCTGTGATACTCGCTATTAAATCCAGAGACAGTGATTCCTTCTTAAACTTTGTTTTAAAACTGCAACTTCATGACTCCACAGTATATAAGCAATAATTGCTCAAAATATTTTATTTTTAAACTACCTTAAGTGCTGTTAATAATATTTCTACCATTATCAAGAAAGACAATTGTCTCAATTTAAGAATACATTTGAACTGGGTATCCATTTCTATTCTAATCCCAAACCTAATTTATTTCTAACATTCTGTTTACTCCTCTTTGAGCAGATTAGATCAGCTGGTCCATCTCCTTCTTTAAAAACAAATGCTTCTTCCTCTTCTACTCACTTTTTCCCCAAATACATTTGTATTATCATCACGATCAATCAACATTAGCTGAACACATTTTCTATATGCCAGGCATTGTCCTGAGAATTTTACACATGCTGACTGATTTATTTTTCATAGCAGTAACAGGAATTATTATGACCCCTATTTTATAGATGCAGATACTGGGACACAGCCAGGTTAAAGAACTCACACAAGAGCAGTCATACTGGAATTGGACACATGCCACCTGGCTCCAAAGCCAGGCTCCTTACGACCATGCTCTTTGGCCCCTCCTGGTACCCTGCGGAGTATATTTCTGCTTCCAAAGTACATTAATGTGCATCTTTTCCTTTGACTCCTATAACCACACATAAGATTTTGTTTAAACTGGAAACCCCCATTTTATTTCTTCCAAGTTTGGGGCAAATATTTAATACTTTATTATTGTTGAAGTTATTGAAGGTTTTTTTTTTCTAGATGGAAATTCTAGACTGAATTGAGAATTAACTCTAGATCAAGTCATAAGTAATGCTATGGACTTCTCCACCTAAAAAGTTAAAGTTTTATTCAACTGTAAATCATCCTCAAAGTCTTCTTTTTTCCCACTTACATTTTTCAAGGGGATGTGTGGAACTCCAGCAGAACAGAGTGTACTTAACTGTGTCTGAAGTTATAACTGACTGCATTTCAAAATCAAATAGTTTAGGCTTTCCATATTTGTAGTTATATGAGTAACATTTGGACTTATATGTCTAGATTTATATATACCAGGCTAAATTCCAGAAAGGAATTTGAGGTTTGGAACATATACTGCTTGGAATTTATATATACCTCCGTTTTCCTTTCTTGATATGGAGGACAAATAGTTTATTCTATTTTTTAATATCTCTACTTATATCCACACAGATCTTAAAAAGGACATGTATGGTAATATGGCCCAGTAAAAATAAATGCTAAATTCCTTACGTTTCTTTTCAAGCTTACTCATTTGTAGTTCTCATATTTGTTGGTCCTGATTTTTGACACTTCAACAATAAGGAAATGTCTGAGTTTTTTTGTAGAAAACAACAGGACTACAAATAATACAGATGCCACTACTTGTATGTATACATTGTTCTTGGGGTGAGGTCCTTCCATAACTGTTATCTTACTGGTGATCTTTATGACATCACAGGAGGACCATGGAAGAAAAGATCAGTATTTTCATATCATATAGAGGCAATGAAAGTGCAGGAGAGGATTAAACATCCAAGGTCATTTGAAGAGGCGAGACAGATCTCATGCCTCCATGTGTTAAATCCCTCTGTAAAGGACCTCACACACTTGCTGTGGTAAATGTTCCCTCCTAACAGTCACACAAATATCTCTGCTGAACAATTAACCACCCCCAGAAAGCATCTTGGGGAAACTTGCACTTACTTTCAGCTTTGAGGTCCCTAAAAAAACCTCTGCATAAACAAGTTCCAGGGGGCACTTGGGAAAGGTCAGCACACAGAACAGGTCATAATACATTCTAGCTCTTAACCTGACCAAATGACATAGACCAGGAAAGCTTTTCCCAAAACAGGCAGCTGCATTTCATCTTTGCATAGTCAAACCAAAGAAAATAAATACTTGTTGCTTCAAATAGCTGGCATGCTGATGGATCACCAAAGTCAAGGACAGTAGTAATGTTTTTCTTAGGGTGGCAGGAAGACCCCGTGAAGTGAGGTCCTATAACCTGCCAAGAAACAAGGGTTTTAAGACCCCTGAAGGAACAGAATGATATAGGAGAGGGATCTGACATGTCCAGCCATAAATCCAACCTCCATTTTTGTTAATGGTCCTTTTAATTCTTTGGCTTTGAGGCCCAAGAAGTGAGTTTTGAAATTGGGCATCCACCATAACCTTGGTATTGAAAGCAAGAGAAGAATAAAATATATTAGCCCCCAGTTTGGGCCAGGGATTTTACATTTGTTACCCCAGTTTATCTAAGGATGACCATTAATCAATATTTTTATATTCCCATACCATGGGAGAGGAAGATGAGACTAAAGATGTTACATATTTCACTGAAAATTCACACAGACCATGTAGTAGAGACAGGATGTTGACCCAGGTCTTTGAGATGCTGTGCCTTCTTGCTGCTCTCTTGGGGATAAAAGGGTATTTGCCAGGGGGATTTATGGGCAGTGACGGAAGTTTCAATATGGTCCCCCAGAGCATACGTTAGCTTGCTCTTTAAGCTCAGCACTATAGAAAGACACTTGTCATGCATGTTCCCTTCCTAGAAAACATACAGAGGTATTTGTGGAAAATGAACTTGCCTGCAGAAGAATCATCACTTTTAGAGCCGAGCTTGACTTGTTCCTAAACTTGGGCTCTCAATCTCATGGCTTAACAGATGGGGGTTTCTCTCCCCTCCACAGCAGCACAGAATTTGAGGTATGGCTGATATACCCTTTGGACTACGGTTCACTCAAGAGCCTTCTGGAAGGATGGGTTTATCTGATTTTTCTTAAGCATTTTCAGATAAGACTGTTTCATAACCTTTCTAGAAGTAATTTGTGAGTCAGTTTTCAGGAATTTTCCTTCTTTCATTCAAACAAAGAAGGCAAAGCAATGAAATGTTGTCAAATAGTACCATAGCACTCAGCCAGACATTTTCTGACTTCTAGGTCACATGCTGTACTTTAACTGTGTTTGTGTGGATCAGTGCCGAAAAGTGAATGCAACTCCCTGAGATGCCTTTAGTGAGTGGTATCACTCTGCACTTAATTCCTAAGTGCCACCCCTAATAGGGAGACCTTAGCATGCTAACCAGAGGACGTGTAAATGTGGTCTTTGATAGCTCCAGGTGTGTGTTTGGACTTTAAATCAGTGTATTGGCTCCTTGGGGGAGAGCAGAAAACAGCTGGAACTCTATGGCAATTTGTTTTTGGTATAGATGCCTCAAGTGTCCTGCCCCAGGAAGTTTATCACACAGCTGATTTTCAGCAAAACGTTCACTGACCATCAATGAGGAGATTATTTTAAAACTCACTCCACATAAAAAAGAATGAATATTGACCCCTTCCTCATACTACAGAAAAATTAACTCAAAGACCTAAATGTAAGAGATAAAACTAAAAAACACATAGAAGAAAATGCAGGAGAAAATGTTCATTACTGTGGGTTATGCCAAGCCTTTTTGGATGGAATATCAAAAGCACAAACAATAACAAAAACAAAAATTAGACTTTGTCAAAATTAAAAACCTCTGTGTTTCAGTGGGGACTTTCAAGAAAGTGAAAAGACAACCTGTAGAATGGAAGAAAATATTTGCAAACCATATTTCTTATAAGGAACTTGTATACAGAATATATAAAGAACTTTTACAGCTCAATAAGATAAAATAAAATAAATGACTCAATTAGAAAATGAATGAAGAATCTATATAAACATTTCTCCAATGATGATATATAAATGGACAATAAGCACATGAAAAGATGGTCAACATCATTAGTCATGAAGGAAATGCAAATCAAAACCACGAAGATACCATTTCACACCCACTAGGATGACTATCATTAAAAAGACAGCAACAAGTGTTGGCAAGGATGTGGAGAAACTGGAAACCCTCATGCAGTGCTGATGGGAATGGAAAATGGCACAGTTGATTTGGAACTGACATCCTTAAAAGTTAAACATAAAGTTGCCATGTAACCCATATATTCTATTCCTCAACAGACACCCAACAGAGATGAAGACATGTGTGCATGCAAAAACTTGTACAAAATGTTTGTAGCAGCATTATTTACAGTAGCCAAAAATGTCGAACAACCCAAATATCCACTGTTGAATGGATAAACCAAAAGTGGTATATCCATGCAATGGAATATTATTTGGCAATTAAAATGCTATATGCTATAATATCTATGAACCCCAAAAACATGCTAAGAGAAAGAAGTCAATCACAAAAGGCCACAGATCATATGATCCATTTGCAGGAAGTGTCCAGAATAGGTAAACCTCTAGAGACAGATAGTTGGGCTAGTGGTTGTCTAGGGCCAGAGTAGGGGTTGGGGAGAAATGGAATGCTAATGCATTTTTTGAGGGGACAGTGGAAATGTTGTAGGATGGATTGTGGTGAGGGTGGCACAACTCTGTGAATATGCTAAAAACCATCAAAGTTTTCAGTATATTTGAACCAAAGCACTACACTGAATCAAACACTTCAAGTGGGTAAATATGTGGTAAGTGAATTAGAGCTCAATAAAGCTGTTATAGAATTTGTTTTTAAAAGCACTTGCTTTAGATCTTGATTCTCAGCCCTGGCTGCCCTTTAAAATTACCTGGTTTACTGGGGGGAACTTCTCTAGTTCCAATGCCCAGGTTATAACCTAGACAAGTTACATCAGAATCACTGTGGGCAGGAACCACACATCAGCATTTTGACTTTCTCTGCCCAAAGTGATTCCAACATACAGCCAGGTGTCAGGTGAGTGTCCCAGTGAGGGACAAAATGCCACAGTATTCACTTCACCTTATAGGTGTTTCTGCCTAGTGCCTGTTGGATGAGTGGTATCTGTGAAGTGAGGTGTCATCTCAGATATTTGCCAGGAGTGGTCACGTGATGCTAATTGGCACCTTTAGGGTTACTCCCCAGAGGAGACCAACACTTATAAGAAGCTGCTGAGTGGGCAGCCCCATCTCCCGCAGGTCACTATGCTCATTATGCTCTATTGTGTGGATACTTGAGCATCTGATTTCCTCTCTCTTGAGGTAAACTGCTGATTTAGGCTCCTCTGGCTCTTATTTTGGAATCTTTGTAAAATAGTGTTTAAAAAGGTGTTCTGAAATAAAAAATGCATGGAACCAAACCATTTACCTAATTACTTTACTCTGCTTCTTTTCATCGAAAATGCACACTGTTAATTTATTGCTGGAACAGTTCAATGTGTTGGATACAAAGAACCCATAAATGGAAGCTGGGCTTCCCACTTTGCTTAACATCCAGACCAGACAAAAAGGTTGCTGAATGGCCAACTGCATTCCCTTTAAAAATTTACCAATTCTTTCTGTCCTATTCTTCAGCACATTTGTGAATCCAGACACCAGTTTATATGATTTGAAAAATAAAAATGACAAGTCTTCTGAGAAGTTACGAGTCAAGGCAACTACTAGAATCCAAGTAGAGACGTTCACTTACATTGTTTTAAGAAGGAGAAAGACTAGATAAATACTTAAAAACATTCAGGTATTGTTAAGATAGTTAAAAGCTACTATCAAGGTTTATGTAAATAGGAGAAAACTTTATAAACTGAAGGCAAAAAGGCAGTATTTTGGAAGACTATGAACACTGTACTTGTAAAAGGGGAAAAAAAGTGTCTGAAGATGGGTTTGGCTTCTATAATGCTTTAGAAATAGACACTGTGGAGTGGCCCATCAATGCAATTTATTATGTTGCTGTGATATGTAAATTGGCCATTCAGTTGCTCAGAGATCTGCTTCACATTTCTGAAAGCAGACTCATCATGTAAAACCACATCCAGCCACCGACCGGTACTTAGAAACATTTCCTCTGTCTCTTTCGCTGTTTCATCCTTAGGCGTGCAATAAAGAATAAACCAAGTAATTATCTGTCCCTTGCAATCACAGAGTAATTTTTATCAGTGTTAATGTGCACTGTCAAGTTGACCTCTGCATGAATGTGTATTTTAGCACATTTGGTTAACTCCCTTTGCATACAGAAGCGACCTCTCACCATCCTGCGTGGCTATTCTATTTTCCAAGGGCAAGAAGAGCTCCTTTGGTCAGAGCAAAGTCGCTGCTGGTGGAGATGTCACCTCTTTTGTCTGTCAAGCTATGGTAATTGTAGCTTCTCCAGAAAAATTAAAATGTACAACAAATTGATAGTTCAAAGCCCAAGTATGCCCTACATTGTACCATAACTGAGTATGTGGTAATGGAGAGAAAGATACTGGGAGAAGAGGTTGAAAATATTTAGTGGTAAACACTGGTAATTAACTTACTTTTTATTCCAAATGGGATTGAAGTGGGACAAGGAAGCATAGATGAAGGAAAACACAATAAAAAACTCAGATAATCAAAAACAGCCCAAAAAAACATACATTTTTCTTAACACTTTACTCTTCTCCACCTACCCAAAAGATGGTGGCGGAAGTGACCAATTTGAGGTTTGATACTTTTTTCAGCTGTTTGACACATTGGGAAGAAAAGTATTATCAGAAGGCAGGACCCATTACGTGATTTGCACGGCGCAGAGCCAAATGAAAATTACTAAGGATCTGGAGATGGTGTAGCCAAAGCCATAAAGCAAGCCCACAGCCCTGCAGAGTGAGGGACGCATCGTGCCTGAAGCCAGATCTGCCGACAGGTAGGGACCGAGGGAGGCAGTGGTCTGCCTAACCCAGACTCAAACCGCTTACCTTCTAGCTAGGCGAGCTTCTCTTGGCTGAACGTGCATATTTACAGACTCCACCGCTTAGGAATGACTTGTGTCACTTTCTCATTTATAGAAACCAACACCCAGAGAATCTAAGTGACTTGTCTAAAGTCAAGAGTCGAATGACAGAGCTAGAACGAAATCCCAGGTATCCTGACTCCCACACCGACATTCTTTTCCCTACACCACCACACTCCTGGTCTCCAGTTCAAAAGTAAATAATCAGGAAATAATAACTCCAAACCAGAGGGATGGGTACGGGAGGACATTACCTCATCAGAACTTCCTTTGCAACTCTCTGTGCAAAGAATAAAATGCAGTTTAAATAATCGGTTTCAAATTCCTTTTCTGAGTCAACATTTCCAAGTCATTGGGTAAAGATGTCACATGACGGCTTCAAACACTGAAGCAAATTCCCTTTGCTGAGAGCTCACTTGAGCCCTTGGAGTTAACGATCATAAAGCAAGGTGGTTATTAGTGGGTGGTCATGAGGCAACATGTTAGTAAACTAATCAGTGTTCCTGTACAAATATTTAGAATAATTCCAAGATAATTTGAACTTTAACACTGAGCTAGCCAAACACATTTGTAATCTGAACCCAAGGTTCTAATAAGTAACTGCCTTTTGGATGTCCTTCAACACTGAGAGACATTTTTAGAAAGATTAGCACTTGAGTGGAAACAAAGACTGACATTTTCAATATAAACATGAGACCTGGACTTTTATACAAAATGAAATGCGTCTATCTCCCTCACTCAGGTAGATGTGCAACTTTAGTACATCAAAATATCTGGTGCAAGGACATAGTCATTGAAAGATACAAATCAAATATAAATGAAGCTTTAAAAGTTTTCGAAAAACACAGCCAGGTGATGAAAGAGGTCAAGGTAGGCTGGCAATGGCATGATGCAATTTAAAAACACCACTCAAAAAGGCAAAAGACAGCTGCCTAACCCCCTCAACAAGGCACAGGTTGTAGGGCCAGACATATCTCCAGTTTGAATCCCAGTTTCATAATATGTTTTATTTCGGTGAGCTTTGGCTGATTCATCCACAAAATGGGGTTGATACAAAAGCCAAATAGCTAGATCAGAAGTTTCTAGATGTCTCCATGACCTCTGAAATCTATGATTCATACACCTTCAATTGTGTCTCTTTGAATTGCACCTCAGAATTTTCAACAGGGGGTTAAAATTAATTTTCATGTTCAACACTTTTCCATAACTTTATGGTCTGTAGGTAGCAGCAAGGAAAAACAAAATATTCTCTGGCTTGGATACATTTTGGCATAATTATAGGTCTAGTGTTTGGAAAATGAGGGTGGGATGAATATGGTGCAGAGACATTAGTAACCCAGAATCTGAGGCTACAGCACTTAGATCTCATTAACGGTCAATTACCATATTTATAATTTAACACAAAAAGGAAAAACACATATGGGTTTTTAAAAAAATCCCTTTTATCTAGACTTCAGTTTATACTTGGCCTCTGAAGGCAGGACTAGTGCAATAGGATGAGAAAAGGGAGTAGTTACATTGAGAAGTAAAAACACTTCTTGATAACATGTGGGGCTATAAAAATGGCTTGGCTGAATCTATTAACTAAAGATAAATAAAACCCGGCAGGAGGAAAAGAAACAGCTTTTTCTGGATCAGAAGGTCTGGTATTTTTTAAAGACCTTGCTTTCACTGAAAATGTAATCTGTCCATTTAAAGAGACATTTTTGCATTCGTGATTTCATAACATTTTTGCATCTGAAATCTTGTCTCTGTTCTGGCAAGAGAATGTTCAAGGCTCATCAAAACATGGAAGAAAAATGGTCCATAGTTATTTATTTTTTTTATTTCATTATTAATCTTACCAGTACTATTATTTCTACTATTATGATTGCTTTTCTTATTATTATTTCTGTAAGTTGTTGCACTCACATTTGCATTTCTAAATGGCCACCTGATAGGCATTCGAGTGAATACCACTTTATCCCTGAGCCCCTGAGTCCCTGGCTGGCTCTCCCTGGTGAATCTGCTTATTGGCTAATCCTCAATGTGGTCCACGGGATGGTAGCTCCAATCTCACTTGGAAGCTTATTACAAACACAAATTCCTGAGCTCCACCCCATACCTACAGGGAATCCAAGGCTCTGGGATAGGAAGCCAAGGATATGCATTTAACAAGTTCACCCAAAGGTTCTGAGGCTCAAATTTGTGAGGCTCTACTCAACACCGGAAGTGGCCCAAGAGCCAGAGAAGAGAGGAGGGAGGGATGGGAGAGAACCAAGCAGAACACCTGGAGCCACCACCTGCAGGCTTGACCTCGTCTGCTTCAGGGCAGGCTGCCAACGCCACAGAGAAGAAAGCAAAGTATGGGGCAGGTTTTCAGAGGACAGGGAGCCCTCCCGGCCAGGATGAGGTTACAGAGGCTCCTGCCTTCGGCTTCAGACGCCCTCAAAGAGAGGCCTACCAGAACTTTCCCCCGCCACTGCTTGTGTTGTTTGCTTGCTGAATACTGAAAATGACAAGACTTCTTATTTTGCAGACATGTCAGATCAAATGAGCTAGTTTCCAAATATTTCTTGAGGTGTGAAGTCTATGCCTTTCAGGGTCTTGATCCCCAGTTTCACCAAATCAAAATCTCTGGGGGTTTCAACAAGCTTTCAATGACTCCTGAGCTGTGTCACATTTGGGAAATCTACCTTTTTGGCCTGACCCTAGTTTGAGATGAGGTTTCAAAACATATCCTCTAATCCGTCTTCCTTAATAACACAAGAAAATGAAAATATGCACACAAAGGAAAGAAAAATTACCTGTGTTCCCGTCACCCATTTTGATGAATATAATTATATAATAATATGTATCCATTAAATAAAATTAGGATAAATAAAATGACATTGTAGTCCATGAAAAGACACCACAATATATTTAACTAATCACTTATTGTTAAACATCCAGAAGCTGTTGTCCAGATTTTCCAATAAAAAAAAAAAACACAATAAGCAACTTTTGTAAAAAAAAATCTACGAACCCATTCCCAGTGGCCCAGTGACCTTTTTGATCAGTTCTTAGAAGTGGAATTTCTAGTTCAAAAATTATGATTCTTTGAAGTATTTGACACACATTGCCAACTTCCCCTAGAAAGGGAGAACCAGTTAAGAATCATACAAGGTCATAAACTGGTAAAGCCATGCTGAAGACAACTCGGTAATATAGATATGGAAAACTGACCATATGCATGCTTTTAGACCTGGAAATTCCAGATCAGGGTGTACAACCTAGAGTGACTCTTTTTAAGGGAATAGTCACAGTAGAAAAAAGTTGGCAATAATCTAAATATCCATTAATATAGGAACAAAGTGATGACTATAAGATAGCAGTTAAAATATATGACCTAGTTCTATATGTATCAATATTGATCAATCTCAAAAACATAATGGCATAATATTGCATGAAAAAGTCTTAGTAAAAGCATACATACAGAATGGAATTACTTATGTAAAATTTTTAAAATCCATAAAGTATGTTATGTGAATGTGTACATACATGGGGCAAGTACAAACTGTGAACAGAAAGGATACATGAACTATGACATTGTGGTTGACCTCTGGAAAAGGACTCTGGGGGAGAGGGTTAGGGTTTTTAGCTGGATTTATTTTGTTAATAAACAGTTATGATGCAAACAAAATAAAATGTTACCATTTGCCAAATCTAGGTTACAGTTCTCAAAGTGTGTCTAAGGACCTCTAAGGGGTTCCAGCTCCTGCAGGATGACCATGCAGACAAAATAATTGTCATAATAATACCAAGAAATTATTTGTCTTTTCCATTCTGTTGACATTTGCACTGATGGTGGAAAATCAATGGTGGGTAAAAATGTGGTCATAGCACAAATCAAGACAGTGCTACCAAGTGTACGAGTAATCATTGTGTTCTTTGCACCATGTATGTGCAGTAGAACAAAACAAAACAAGAATGCCCATTTCACTCAAGATTGTCCCTGATGAAGCAATACAAATGCTTTTAATTAAACCCCAACACTTGAGCACTTCTTAAAAATATTTTGTGTAGCAAAATAGCAAGTATAATTACAGCACTTGGGTTGCCTATTGAAGAATGACTGACTGTCTGAGGAAAAGCCCTTTTGTGATTGTTTGAACTTGAACTGAACTACCTGCTTTCTTCATAGAACATCACTTTTCTTAAAAGAATGAGTAACAGACAAATTATGGTTATTCAGACTTGGGCGTTTGGCTGACTTTTCTCAAAAAATGAATGAAGCATCTGGCACTTCAAAGAAACAAAAATGACAGTATTTGTTATCAATGATAAAATTTGAGATTACAAAGGAAAGTAAGAAAACCACTTGTTTTGGAAAACTTAGGTCCACCACTGTGGGCTTGACAGATTACTGATAGTTAAACACTTTTCTGAGATCAGTGGAGATGTAATAAATAGAATCTTGAATATTGTATAATGAAATGTTTCTGCATCTGGAAGATGTGCATTGCTCAGTGAACCAATATTTTGCAAGTAGTCAGTGCATGATGTTATAAAATCATGCATGAGTAAAAGATCCACTCAAAATACAAGATAAGTGAATGGATTTTAATGCAGTGGAGTATGAAAAGTTTAGTGATGCAGTTATAGGTTCCACATTGCAACTACCTGCTTGTTGAATTTGGGTATAGTACCAAAGTGGAATTTTCAGGTATCAGCAAAGGCTATTAAATACTTTTTCCTTTTCCAGCTACATACTATTTGAGGATTAATTTTCCTCATTGCAACTACCACTTGTTGAATTTGGGTATAGTACCAAAGTGGAATTTTCAGGTATCAGCAAAGGCTATTAAAATACTTTTTCCTTTTCCAGCTACATACTATTTGAGGATTCATTTTCTTTGTATATTTCACAAGAAAGCATATTAGAAAAGAATGAATTCAGAAGCAGATGCGAGAATCTAGTTGACTTCTTTCAGGACAGACATTAAAGATATTTCCAAAACAATAGAACAATACCACTCTTTTCAATATATTGTTTTCTTCTTTGGAAAATGTAGGTATTGTCAGAAAAATGTTATTTATTACTTTGTAAAGAGTTTATTATTGCTATTTTAACTGAATTAGTTCATATTTTATGTTTCTGTTTTAATTTCTAATGTGATAAATGTTACAAACATTGATAAAGTTCCTTTGGGTTCTCAATTTTTAAGAATGAGCACAAACGATCTGAGAACTGCTGATGGAGGGAAAGAACATATAGATCCCCCTACATTATTTTCTACACTTTTTCTATGTCTATAACTAAAGACAAAAATGACAAAGCCTACGAGCAGCATATGAGGTTAGGCATATGAAGACATGCCTATCCTTACCAAACCTAAGAATGATCATTAAATAGGCAAATAAACCTCATGAATCTGGGAGTAAGTAAATGTTAGGTCATCGTTTGAATTTTCCTGCTTTTCATTATGTGAGTTTGAACAATTTTATGAATTTTATTGTTGATTTTAACTTCCTTTTTGTCCTCTTCCTATTCGTTTATTTAGTAGTTCATTCCACATATACATCTGGTGTATACAATGCCTGCTTTCTGATGTATCTGCAACATAGCAGTGACTAACTCATGGAAGGTTGATTGCTGGAGTTGGCACACTGTAGTCTGTGAGCCAACTTTGTTCTACTTCTTATTTTTTTGAATAAAGTTTTATTGAAACACAGCTGTGCCTATTTGTTTACACATCATCTATGGCTGCTTTTCTGCTATGAGGGTAGAGGTAGGTAGTTGAAACAGAGACTATGAGGCCTCTAAAGCCAAAAGTATTTACTACCTGTCCCTTACAGAAAAAGTCTGTGGGCCCTTAGTCTTGTGGATTCTTAGGAGTGCTTGTCTATTTCCTTCATATTTGTAAGACTGCTTTATATATTGAAGAAATCTTACCTTGCACAGGTTTTCTCCTTGGCTTCATGGTCTTTTAGTTTTGTTTGTGGTTTTTTTTTCCATAGGATAGAGTTTTACATTTTATGTAGAAACCTAATCAAATACTTTCTTTAAATGTAATTGTTCTTAACCTTTTTGGGAGCATTGATTTTTAAATAACTTGCTGGCTATTTTTGCTTTTCAATTTATTCCACATGAATTTTTAAATTACTTTGTTACATTACTGAAAGAATCCCTCAGTGATTCTGATTTCAGTTGCATTAAATTGCTGGATTACTTTGCGGAGAATTTAATGTCCAAAATATTGATTCTTCCTGTCAGGGGGTGTAGAATGTTTCCCTGTTAGATCTCTTCATCCAAACTATTTTATACTTTCTTTCAAGGTAGTCTTATACATTTCTTTCTGTTTTTATTCCTAGTTATTTTCTATTTTAGGGTTATTACTGTGATATGTGGGCTTTTCTGTTTATTTTTTTAAGTGATTATGGCTAATAAGACACTTTATTTTTGTGTAATTATTTTTTTAAGTAGATACCACACTGAACTGACAGTTCTAAGAGCTTTTTTTTATCGTTTATCAGTTTGTTCTCTTAAATTTTCAATTTAGGTGGGAATTTGACTTCCCCTTTCTGTTTATTGTAGTTTTTCTCCTTTTATCCATTTTTTTTCTTTTCTCATTATTTGTAAGACTTAGGAGAAAAATAATCAACACATTTGTAATCCTTTTTCTTGTTTCTCATTTTAATGGAAATGCATATATAGAATTTTACAACTAAGGGAAATATTTAATCTTTGTTTCAAATAATCTTTATCATTTTAAGTAATTACCTTTCTATGTCTTTCATTAAGAGTTTTCATTAGCAAGGTATAATAAACCAAGTACTTTGGGGGCATCTATAGAGAAGATAAAAATGTTCTCATTTAACCTGTTGATAAGTTAAATCATACTAACAGATTTCTCTAATAGTAAAATGTCATGTTCTAAAGAACCAACTTTTTGGTTACAGTTTGCTGTTACTTTTAAGATTTGCAAGACTGAATTTGCTGGTATTTTAGTTTGGGATTTTTTCCAATTTATGAGGTTGATTTATAAGTTTTTGGTGTCATTTTTGTTAGGATTACTCTATACTGTGAAAAAAAGACACTGGAATCGTCTCATTTTTTTTATCCCTAAAATAGTTTACAGCTGTTAAGATTATAAATTGATACAAATTATAAATCACAAAAGGGGGTTCATAAAATTAAAATCATGAGACTGAGAGATGGTTTAAATCTGCTCCACTAAAAAAATCTAAAGAAATATCATAGTCATGAGTTTAAAAAAAGCAACAATTAGAGTCAGATTTAGATTTTAATTTCTTGCAAAATGGTGGGGGTGGGGGGGAAATGGTGAAGCTTCCCCCCACCTCCAAACAGCTACTTGTAGATGATAAAGGAATAAGATTCTCTTGCAAGCATTGAACTAATTAAGTTAACACCTCTCCTAGGTCTATGGGAATAGCCACAAGTTTGAAACCAACAACAGTTCTTAATCCATGACATTAACACATCTGAAGAAAGAAAAGGTCAACTCCTGAAGCATGGCCACTTTAGATAAACTGAGCTCAGAGAAAACAAATTTTGGCAGTGGGTGTTGGCCACTGTCCACAAGGTGCCACAGAAACCGGAGCTGTCAGCATCCAGTTATGGATAATCTGTCCTCTAGTGGTGGTGTAGGCATTCACCATGCCCTGGAGAAATGTCCTTCAAGATTATGGCCCTATGCTGATACCAAGAACACCAACAACTTTCTGCTTATGAGTTCAGCGATCTCTGCTGATTATGAAGAAATTTGTAAGAGGTGCTTAGATTTGCAGATTGCAAACTTCCTTCTGCTAGTAAACCCCACCCCAATGTTTTCAGACAAGATTCACTCCCATGGCTATCTCAGGACATGGATTTAATACTAGACTCACCAGCTGCAACTGCACTTCTTTCTTTCTGATTTGGGATTTTATTAAGTTAGTGTGGCATTTTTAGAAGGATAATTTCAAATATATTTTAATTTATAAAAGAATAAAATAATTTGCTAACTTTAGTGGTTGAAGCATTAGAAACAAATCGCATACAACATACCTCACTGCTCATGGCAACCTATCCACATGGATCTGAGCCCTCTTACTGGAGAACTGAGAACTGTTGGCCTAGATCATTCCAATGGCATTTCCAGTCTGTGAATCTACAGACCATTTCATCTAGCTGCAACTTGCTAACATGGCATAAAAGATTCCTTAAAACAGTTACTTTGGCTGCCATTTACTTTTCCTTGGGCTTACCTTTTGCCAATTAGCCAAATGCATCAAAGGATACTGAAAGAATTCTAATTCTTATTCTTGGTGAAATTTACTAGTGATGAGCAACTAATCTATCCTTAGCACTCAGGAGAATTCATGGATAATATCAAAGATATTTGACCCACACTCAAGTTATTTGTATAAGTAAGGTCCATCTTTAAAGTTATGAGATTCTTACAGGTTAAAAATATGCCATCTTTTAAAAAATACAGATAGAAATCTTAAGAGGATAAAAATGAATACAGTAAGTATTATTCTATTATATTGAACTGTACAAATTTGCTGATACTATTTTTTAATAAGTGATAGATATATTTTGACCTATATCAGCATTTTGATCTCACAGATCTCAAACATTAAAGCTTCATCAGCCTATTGTCTCTTATAGAACAGAAATGTATTTATCAGTGCACCAATGACAAGAAAGTCATGCTGAAGCAAATTGGTCTTATTTTCCCCTCAATTATTCAAACATAGCACTTCAGAGAAGGGAATGACATTTGTTTTATGATTTGCTGTCGTTTGGCTTCTCTTTCTACATCAGATTGAATGAGACAATATTGTACCATTCTGCTGTTGTGATCACACCAAATTTTGACATATGCTTAGTATTTGGCTCTGTGTGCCACTGTGTCACCAGGTTGGATCCAGACTTGAGTGTGTGTGTGAGCACATGCTCGAGCATGTGTGTAAGTTTGTCTACAGTCACATTTGGACATTTGTTTCCCGCTAACAGAAACCCAAGCATATGTTTGAGTCCAAGATTCCCTTCCTTTTTGACACATTTTCTGTGATGAGATTCGTCAGGAAATAAAACAACAGCATTAAAAATTAGAAGGGGTATATATTCGTAAACATCAACTGTGGTTATGGAAAAGAACTTTACATCAATTAAAATGTCTTCTGGAGGCATAATCCAACTTAGAAGACACATTTCCATTTACTTTATAGCACAGCTCAAATCATTAAAGAAGAAAAAACCTTTTCCATAAAGAAAATAAAGATGGTAAAATAACCTGGCTTATTCGAACATTAAACTATCCTCTATAAAAATGTCAGCCTAACTGAATTATTTCCATCAATGCTGCAAAAATAGAAGCAGCAAATGAGATTTTCATGCCGGCAGTAGAAAAAAAATTTTTTTTGGTATTTCATTCTTGTGGTTTATGAGGTTACAGAAACTGTTGGTGTAATCGTGGTCTGACACTTTCTACCATTTTTTTATTTATAGTCTTCTAAAGGAAGTGGTGTAAATTGCATTCTTTAAGACATCATTGAACACGTTTTTAGTACCTAAAATGTCATAGGTAGTGAAATACAATTATTCAAGAGATGAGCAAGTTTCTAGCTACAAATTTAAGACCCTGACAAATCAGAGAGATGAAACCCCAACTCTCAAGTTAAATTAGTACAGAAAGGACACATTCTGCAGGATTTGGGTGACATGAAAGGTATTTGGTCATCACTGTTATTTACTTGTTTTAAGTCAAGTGTAATAACAAATGATATTATTATTATAGGAAATTAAAAAAATACAGATCTTTGGGATAATGACTTCTGGGAGGCAGTATAGTATAATAGTTAAGAGTACAGGCTCTGAATCCACACAGACCAAATTCAAGGTCTGGCTTTGTCATGTGTTAATGTGAGCTGTATATCCTAGGCCACTGGGTGACCTTTACCCCTTGGTTCCCTTAACTGTATGAATATGATGATGATGATAATAATAATAGTATCTAGTGTATGCCATCAGCTAGTTGTAAAAATTAACTAAAATAATCCACGAAAGCAGTTTGCACAGTACCTAATACATAGAAATGCACTAAATCTTAGAATTCTTAGAAAAAGAACACTATGCATTTGGAAACAAGAGATTCTGAAAACAGCACTAATGTTAACAGGGAGGCAGTTGGGAAAATGTGGTACCCAGGCACCTGCAACTGTAGAAATCAATTGAAAAAACATATGTTCCTGATTTCACTGGTTATAAAGCAATTTCTGGAAACATCTGCAGACATTCTTGGATTCAAGGTTCAGTTTGTTTAGCTTGCCCACCTGTTCATTTGGGAGTCAGTATGTTTAAGAGACATTTGATGATGTGAGGTAAATATCAATTTCTAAAAGCTCCTTTCTCCACAGGCTATGGAAGTTGATTGCATTTTGGTGAATGCATTGTGAATGTAAAGAGCTTGAAATCAAGTATCTGTTCACCATCAGGATATACTATCAACACTGCTGAAAATTCCTATGGATCTTTTGATAAGCCAAAAAAAAAATGTAGGCAGCAATGAGAAAGAAAAACCATTATATAAATAGAAGCTCCCTACTGGGAAAATGTGGCCTGGGATTGGATGAGTATGATCAGAATTCAAGGACCAGAGGAAAAGGGAAAGAAATGCCCATCAATGCTGGAACTGAGACTATAAACCAAATTGGCCAAGTTTCGCTACATCCGTTACTATATAGGCAGTTTAGCAAGAGCAATGCAAATACTCTAAAAGTAAAATGAGCCCAATGTTTCGAATAAAGGGAAGATGCAGAGGACCCTGTTTTCATCGAGGTTACCTTCTATACAACACATAATTAGTATTAGGGAAACTGGTGCTGGAGACCCTTGTTAATACCCCTTTCTCAACACAAAGCTGTATTAAATACAAGTAAAGTTCAATCTCCATTTCAGCACTTACATCCTCAACATTCATCCCTTTCCAATGAAAAATTGCCTGATTTAGTCATTACATTTACATAGCAGCAAGCAAATTTATGTTTCTAATGAATGATTAATTTCATGTGTGGATAAAATGCACTTCCTTCAAACATATGGTCAAAATTACAAATTTGGAAACAAAAATAACAGTTGCTTAAATATCTTTCAAAACTGTAGCTGTCCTATTTGTTAATTTAAAAAAATAGAATAAAAAAGTTTTTGCCTCAGTGATCTACCTTGGCTGTAAAGGCAACAACTCTGATTTAGAGAGTACTCCTCATTTTGGGCTTCTGCAGTGCATTGGTATAGGAATATAACCCAGGTGGCCCATCATCATCAATGAGATGACCTTTGCTTGTGCAGGCTGAATGGTCCTGGAGTGCTGAGTTGGTAACATTCTCTGTTCTTATCTTCATTCAGCCATTGGCTAAGAGTGGTGACAGGGGTTAGCAGTTCAGTCTGCTGCTGTGAAGCTGGGCTATTCTTCTGTGAAGCTAATTGTAATTGCAACATTGGCCTCATTATCATCTTGTGAAACCCCTCTGAACTAACTAGCACAGACAGCCATGGTTATACGCTAAAATCAAAAGCAAGATGATTGAAAGAGTTAGGTGCTTTGAGTTTGGGCCATTTTCTAAACATCAAAAAAGATTAAAACTCAGATAATAATGTATTTACACATACCAATATATATAATTGTCAAACTATAATGTCAAATGGACAACTTTTCAAATTTATTGTCAACCTACGCTAAGGAGGGAGGGATGAATCAATAGAGATCTCTGAGATGTTTCACTTTGAGCAACTAGAATGTCATTTCTTACTGTAGTCATGTTTAAGGCCAAGTAGAACGCCCTGGAGCTGATTTTTTTCCAAGCCTAATGACAGTGAACCATGTTCAACTATTGGATTGCTTTTAGGTTTGACCTGATTGTTACTAAGATGATGTAAAAAAAGAATGAAAGTTAAATTTATTATGCTACATGCTGCCTGACTACTTTGATCTAAATCAATAGCTCTCAGTGAGGCAATTTTGTCTCAAAGGGGACACTTGGCAATGTCTGGAGACATTTTTAATTGTCATAATTGGGGAGGCCGGGGATGGTGTTATTGATAACTAGTGGGGAATGCTGCTAAACATCTACAGTGAATAGGACACAAGAGGGATATATTTAACCCCAAATGTTAACAGTGCCAAGGTTGACAAACCCTGATCTAAACCAAATCAGAATGTGGAAATGTGGGACCTGGTCAGTTGAATAGCATCTGGTAATTATTGTGGCTGATGTGCAAAAAAATCAGCCTGCTGCAGGAGTATTTATTGTAATAGTTAAAAAGTTTCAGGGACATTTCTAAATACAATATTTTATCTAGTAATGAGTTTGGGGATAGGATAAAAACAGGAGAGGGGAAAATGTAAACATTATGTGTATAAAATATTCCATTATAATGAGTCAAAGAAAAAGATGTGCTACTTTATAGAAATAAAAGCTGATATAAATTATTGGCAAGATAATCTATGTGCTAGTAAGTTTGCTTTTCTAACATGCAATGACAGCCTCGCGTTTAGGCAAAAGGCTTCTCTGATTAGAGGAAAGTAACCTCATGACCTGACTTGTTTGTATGTTAAAATATATCATAAAATTTCAATGTAAATTTCTCATATTGGCCAAAAATAGATTAATGGGATAGAATAAATCTCCTCCAAATAGATCCCAGTTTATATGAGAGCATTAACAAATGATAAAGAAGCCATCATAAATCAATACTAAAGAGATGGATTATTCAATAAAAATTATTTTGAGGTAACTGTTTAATTGTTGAAGAATTTAGAAAAACCTAGTTATGATCTCCACTTCTCTCCATATATCAAAATAGAAGTACAGATGGATTAGAGAGTTGCCCCCACCCAAAAAAATGGTGAAAATTAGATAAATATATCTGCTCTCTGAATGTGGGAAAATTTTCTCAAATTCTCCTCCTGTGGTTATGGGAGAAATATAAAGGGAAACCTCAATAGAATGGCCCTATGTAAAATAATTTTACACTCCTGTTTGTTAAAATCCTGAATTATCAAAATATAACAAAATTCAAAAGCAAACCACAACTCAGAAAAACATTCACAGGACAAATTTTAAAACATCACTTCTACTACCTATATAGAGTTCACATAAGATCATTTTTTTAGAAAGCATTAGCCAACTAATTGATTTGGCAGACGACACAGAAAATTTAAAGAGGAAAGATATTCTGATTAAAGCATAAAAGAAAACATCATTTCATTAGGAATACTAATTAAAATAAGGCACTATTTTCTACTTAACAATTTGCGAAAGAAGTTTTGCTTGAAACAGGAAGGAGTAGTGTAAAAGGCTTTACGGAGTGTGTAGAGTGTAAGTTGGTACCAACCTTTTGGAAGATATGCAAAGAAATTTACATTTATAGCTTTTGGCTCACTGAACTAAAATTAAGAGGGAATTTTATGAAACCTAAGAGGGAAAAATCAAAATATTTAAAATACAACCTTATACACAAAGATGTTTACTGCAGCATTATTTTAAATAAAGACTGTCTTTAATGTTCAGTAGTCGAAATAATAAATATGATGCATCCAAATGGCAAATACTTTGTGGCCATTTGAAAACAGGTTTATAAAGAGTTTTTAAAATGGGAACGTGCTTGTGTTATAATAGATTAAAGAGTTGCTTATGGGAGGTATACATGGCCCTCCAAAGGATATGTCCATGACCAAAACCCCAGAGCTTGTGAACATTATCTTATATGACAAATGAGTGAATGTTACCTTATAGGGCAAAGGATGTTACCTTATATGGCTTTCGTTAAGGATCTTGAGAGGAGGGGCTTATCCTAGATTATCCAGGTAGATCCTAAATATAATCATGTTTCCCTATAAGAAGAAGAAGAGGGAGTTTAGACACAGACATCCAGAAGAGGGGGTGATGTCAAGATGGAGGCAAAAAATGGAATGATGCAGCCTCAAGCCAAGGAATGGTGGCAATTCCCAGAAGCTGGCAGAATCAGAGAAGCTTCTCTAGGGCCTCTGAAGCCCTCGAGCCTGAACCAGGCCCTGCTGACACCTTAATTTTGAACTTCTGGCCTTCAGGACTGAGAGAGGATAAATTTCTGTTGTTGTAATCTACCAAGTTAATAGCAATTTATTATAGCAGCCATTGGAAGCTTCTATAGTAAGTTTATGTCTAAGCTTTAAAAAAACTATCAAACAGTTTTCTAAAGTGGTTGTACCATTTTACATTCCCACCAGCAGAATACAAAAGACTCAGTTCCTCCACATGCTCACCAGTAATTTTGTGGTCAGGCTCTTCATTTTAGCTATTCTGATATAGTGGTGTCTCACTATGGTTTTAATTGGCATTTCTTTAGTGACTAATAATGTTGAGCATCTTTTCATGTATTTATTTGCCATCAGTATGATTCCTTTGGTGAAGTATGTGTTCAAATCTTTTGCCTATCTTTATTTTGGGTTGCTTGTTTTCTTATTATTGAGTTTTTGATGTTCCTTATGTATTCTGAATACACTTACTAGATGACCCAGCCATTCCATTCCTAGGTATTGACTCAAGAAAATTGAAGGCATATACCCAAAGATCTGCACACTAATGCTCAAAGACATTTTATTTGTGGGCCAAGAACTGGAAATAACCCAAATGTTGACCAATAGGTAACTCGATAAACAAATTGCAGTATCCATACAATGGAGTAATGCTCAGCCATGAAAGTTAATGAACTATTGACACATGAAACAACATGGACTAACCTCAAATAGTTATGCTGAGGGAAAGAAGGCAGATAGCAAATGTAACACATAGTATATAAGTTCACAATTCTAGAAAAGGAAAACTAATCTATAATGACAGAAAGCAGACCCACAGCTGCTTAGAGATGGGATTGGGGGAGAAGGGACAACAAAGGGACAAGACAAAACTCTGGGGGTGACATTAAGTTCATCATCTTGGCTAAGAGAAAATGTCCAGGTATGTATATATGTCACAAGTTATTAGATTGTATACTTTAAATATGTACAGCTCATTGTATTTTAATTATACCTCAATAAAGCTGTTGAAAAAAGTTGCTTAATCTTACTATGCCTCAGTTTCCTCACCTATAAATGGGGATAATAGATCCTACCTCTTAGGATTGTTCTGAGGATTAAATTGGGGTAATATTTGTAAAACACTCTGTTCAGAGTCTTGCACAGATAATCACTCAAAAGTATCAGCAATATTTTTGTAAAAATGTCAAACCAATTTTTCATACTGGGTTAGATCCCAGTATTTTAAAAATACGCTTGGAAAGAAAAGGGAAAAAGTATCCCTAAATTATAGAAAGTTATTGGATTTGAATTGTGGAATTAGGGGGATTTTGTTCTTCAACATTTCCTGTATTTTTCAGATCTTCTATGAGTATGTACTATTTTTAATCCAGTAAAAAAGTTTACTTTGAGAAATAATAGTAATAATCCTCTCCCAAACAAAGCTTTGCCAAACAGATCAAGCAGCATAAAGCATATATGTTTCCTGACTACTTTTGTGCTCTGGCTGCCCTGTAATCCTGCAAATGGTGAGTCCACCTGAATACAGTACATGGTAGCAATCGTAGCCCGTGAGTCCTGGAATGGTGGGACAGGCCTGGCTGTGCTCAGCTGCAAGGGTGACAGCAGGCAAGGGTGAGAGCCTGGCTCATCCTAAGCTAGATTCTAGTTTCAATTAAGAGGGCCACAGCTGGAAGAGCCAAAGAAGGGGAGGGAGAAAGAAGAGGAGCAGGCAGATTTCTGGCAGCAACTCTGCCAGCAGGCAGCTGTTTCATCTGGATGCTTCAGAGGAAATCCACCCTGTATAGGCAGAAAGCACCCCCAAAGCAACTACAACCACAGTTCTTGACACCATCACCTCTTGTTTGGATGACTTGGATTGGCTCTTAACTGCTCTTCCTCTTTCCAGCCACATGCCTCTCCATTCTTCAGTCAGTGTTCATATGCACAGTGTGCAGGCATTTGTCTCTTGCCTGTTTGAAATCCTTCAGTGACTCTCCATGACCCCGTAGCTGAGGTCCTCATTCTCACATGGCCCACACGGCCCTAGGGTGATCTGGCTCCTGCCCATTTCCCCAGGCTCACCCTGTGCCACTCTTTGCCACTCTCCCCAAGCTCCAACTCCAAAGCTTTTCAGGACCTCCAAGTATCTTTGGTCTTTCCCATCTCAGTAAAGTCATACCTTCCCTGCTTCCTACTGTTAAATCTTCCCTCCCCATTGCTTCCCATTGCTTCTTATTGCCAATTTCCTTTTCCCTTAGGGTCTAGCTTAACAGGGTAGTCTGACACCCCTCTGCTGTATTTTCCCATAACACTCCTTGCTAAAATCCAGTTAGTTGGTCAGTGGGTTTTCGTAAATGTTGAGCAATCTGAGAGCAGAACCATACCTGTGTTGTTCAAAGCAGTATCCCCCGAACATAACTGAGAATTGCAGGCACTTACTACCAGTGGTTAAGAAAAGGCTGTCCCAGATTCTCTGACAAAAGTACCATGGTAGAGGAGAAAGAACATCAAATCACTAGGACCATCACCTGCCAGTGTTGGTCTTGGACAAGTCATTTCCTTCTGGTTTCACAACCAGGTAAGTATTTATAAAACAATGAAAGCTGTTTACAAAATGGGCCTAAATTATCTCCTAGGTCTCTTCTAGATCTAAAATGAAATCGGGTGAGATGAAGTCTTGTCCCAACGAGTTGGAAGGAATTTTTGAGCATATTAGTGCCCCCTAGTGTTCCGACTGCAACCAGCAAATAATAACTTCTAAGGATAGAAAACCAGCGCATTATCACAATTTGCCAGTTACTGCTCAGAAGCTAAAAAGTCAAAATGATGGGGTTCATTTGTTAGATCTTCAGGAAGCTTTGTTCTCCCTTGGTTCACAGCATTCTTCTGCAGATAGTCGTGAGGAGGAAACCCTGAAAGAAGGTGTGGCCTTTACATATGTCATTCTGGAATGGACCGTGCACGCTCACTCAGCAGTGAACTGGGAAGGAAATGCATGGAAAAGGGATATTTGGGGCCATCTTTGGACCAACCCAAAGACAGAAAGATCACCAGCTATTTTTTCGATCTCTCTTTCACAGCAACATATGGATTCCCCTGACTGTGACCCTCGAATGACCTCAAGAAGAGACCCATGAAGCCACACTTGCTCTGAACTCCTACAGTACATTTGCATTTTAAGGTACATCTCTAATGGTGGAAGTAGCAGTGTACTTGTATAAGCAATTTAGGAAGGTCTGAATTCCACCACTACCCTGATTATAATGGCCTTGGTGCAGAGAGGGAATTTGAAATAGATATTGCATAAATAGAGCAAATATGCAGTCAAGAAAATGCATTTTAATTAAGAGAAAATCAGTTTCCGGGAACAAAAAGCTGTCTGTTGCCTGCAAATCCTTTATCTTGATTTAGGAGACAGTAATTAATCACTTTCAGTGTAAGTATGTCAAGTTTATTTTGACATAGTCAATTCAACAGAAAGCCCAAAATTAATGGTGAAAGCTTACTTGGTATCTTTCTTCTTCTATCTTTCCAGGCATACTAAATAAACAGCATACATCTATGTCTTAGAAACTCTACACCATAGTTACAGGAAAATAGATCTGAACAATTCAGCAAGCAAAAGTTAAATAAATAAAACCTTTTCTTCGACCATGTGGACAAAGCCACATTACATGATGTTAAGAAACAAATACACAAACAAAAAGTATTGCTGCTTCAGTGTATGATTCGATGTTACCAGAGAATTCAGTTTTGAATTTTGCCTTTGAGAATATCTAATAATATAGCAGCCACATAACACCTGATACTAAATTGTTACCTAGAGGGAGTGGATATGGACAAGTCACCTCTTCAGCTGGACTCTGGGTACAGGTGCATTATATTAGAAGGAACATAAATAAAAACAAAGATTTCTATGAGTGTCATATTATCAATGATATAATATGACCTTTATAAAAAATATCAATGATAAAATTGATAAAAAATATCAATGACCTTTATAAATGATATAAATTTTGGTAGAAAGAACAATTTGCTACATACCTATCTTAACCAAGAAGCATGTCTAAAATGAAATGGTATCTGCTGAGCCCCATCCCCAAAAGGCTCAACTATAAATGTGCTCAAGAGCAAAGTATTTTCCATGGTGTCATTGAGGACAATTTTCAGTGGGTCTTTCAAGTCCTTGCATGTCTAGTGAGCAGAGATACTGACTGCCTTCTCAAGGATGTACAGTGAACAGACTTGGAGGATACAGACAGTCTCCTGTTGCATCAAAGTCCAGGCATGCTTAGAGCCCATGACAAAAGGCTTGAAATCCTAACCTCAGGATTCCTTCTAGTAATGCAGCTCACTGCATATACAGGGTCACTTGGACATCTTTATACCTCCTTGTGGCAAGTAGGACTCAGGGAATGGGCACTGGAAAATGCTGATACTCTGGCTACTGCTGGTGCTGGAAGCAATACATTCTCCATCATCTCTGACCCAAGAGTTTCATGTTTTCTGCCCTCATGAAACTCTGGCAAGCTAACTTTTTAGCTGGCAGGAGGATAAAAATCTCAGACCTTTCCCAGTTCTTGTCAGGCAAGAGTCTCATAATGAATCTATCCCTTTTTGAGTTTGAAACATTGACTTAATTTAGTACTCTCTAATCAAGTTAGCTATTTCTGCCTCATTTTGGATAAATATTTGTTCGTCTCTCAGTGGAAAAGGTCTGGTTCCCAACACTGCAAAAGCTATTTTGTTACTGGCACTGTTACTGGGGCAATTTTTGAGGAATCCATTAAAACATGTAGCTCAGAGAAAAAAAAAATCCAAGAAATCCAAACTACAAGATAAGGAAATTGCCATTCTCACACCACAAAATAAAGATTGGTTTCCAATGGAGGGACTCCAGAAGTCCAGAACAATGGGGATAGAATTATAAAATTCATTTTTCAAGTATATTGTACCTTTGCTATGGAAATGCCAAATAGGTAAGATGGATTTTTAACATGATTCTACCTTACTTAACAATAGATAAAATCCACTGGATTTTGTATAAGACAATTGATGCTTACTGACTCTAGTTTCTGAACTAATAATCTGGATTCATGTCCCCAAAAGTATGAGTATGTATTCATAGTGGTCATAGAATGGAATATTTGAAATCAAAATTGTTTCAGAAAATTTGTTACAAAATGTAATTGTGCTGGGTATTCAAGAGCACAGTTGCAAAATTCCAGGTCAATTATCTCAAGGCGTCCTAAAGTACACTAGTGATACTGCCTTATATAAACATAATTTTTCCCCCAAGTGTTTTCATATGGATTTTAGGATCTGCAAGGAGTAGATACAGCAAAGGAGACAAGGATATAAGTTTAGAAGAGACAAAATACTCGAAAAATGCGAACCCAGAGAGAACAGAATCCAACCCTAGGAAGTCACATAAAATAGAATAAAGTAGCCCACAGAAGGCCTTTCCACAGTAACACGTGTAAGGGAACTGATGAGACGGTGATGTCGTCTAGGCTTCCGAGAGCCCCCCAGGTTTCACTGGGAGCTGCCTTTTGGGAGCTGCATTTCTAGGATGAAGTGCTAATGAGCAGTGAAAAGGATTAAAAAGAGAAGAACGCATAAAGTGCTCTGTTTATAAAAGACTAACCCAGCTGTTTAATGTGTGGTTCTTTGGGCTCACATAGGACTCTCCTCCAGTGCAGTCTGCTGCTTTGTTCTGATTCTATATTCAAGAAGCAATCCATGAGCTTCGGCTGACGTCTAGAGAACCATCCAGGCAAGAAGGGGTAAAGTGGAGTTCTTCAAATTCTGATACTTAGACCCCTTAGATCAAAGTCACTGGGTTGTTGAAAATGCAGGTTCCTGGGCCCCACTTCAGACCTACAGAATTAATGTGCACCTAGGAATCTGCATTCAAATATGCCCCACCTCTCCCCTCCAACCTCCAACGACCACCACAATTGAATTGGATAATGGGCTGAATTATGAGACTTGGGGGACTAGACTGAGTTTATATCTGTACAGAGTTTACACTGGACACTATTTTGCTCTGAATTTGTTTTTTTTAACATGGACTCAATTTGACCAACAGTCCCTTTTTAAATGAGAAAACAGATAACATTTCTTTTGTCTCAGAAAGCAAATGCAGCTTCACAAGCTCAAAGGGCACTTCTCAAATCTATTTATAAATTTATTTTTATTTTACAAATTTACTTATGTGTGTTTATCCTTCATTGATTAATTCTGTAAGCCAAACACACACATACAAATACACACACATCCCATAATGACTGATTTATCTGATTGGATGCCTCCTCATATTGACGCGACCTATACTAAAGCACATTCTTTATGTCCACTCAAAAATGGACTCGTTAAATATGCACCACATTTGTATGTGCCCAGGGGCTCGAGAGAACACACTAATGATGGAAAGTGAAGAAGAAAGGACAGAATGTTGATGCCATGATACATTGTCCCCCTGTGGCCTCTGATTCTGGAACTCTAGGAAACAGTACTTAAGGTTTTTGACTTCTTGACTGCAAAAGATGGTTGAAGATAAGGAGCTCTGAGGAGGTTTCCCATCACTGTGTTGGGATGAGTTTGCAAAGTATGTCACCAGGAATTCAGCCATTTCCCCCTCTGAAGCAAAATCCCTCCATTACTCTGCCGTAATTAAACTAAAATCCTTACATCCTGGCTGGCCAACTCCCCAGGGACCAAACTGGCTATGTCCACGTATATGGATGCACAATAGGGAGAGAAATTCACTTGTTGTTCTTCCTCATCCCTCAGGTTTAGCTTCCCCAAGTGAAAACACTCTAGCCTTTGCCTCACCTGGGCCCCATCTGGAAAACTTGTATTCATCCTTCAAAACCAAATTAAAATATCTTCTCATCAGTAAAGGTCCCACGCCCCCTGTTTCTGGGACACAGTAGTCAGCACTTTCTCTGTGTTCCTGTGGCCCCTGGCTTAGGTGCATTGGCTTGTGAGCAACTGTAGGGCAAGGACTGGGCTAACGTATAAAGACAGGCTCATGTTTGACATATTTTTGTTCAATCAATAAACACTTTAATTAAGGTATACTTTGGGCTCATCAACCTTTAGGGAAATGAAAACATGACTCCTGCTCAGGGAGGCTCTCTGGAGTCCAAGCTAATTCTAGAGGCCAGTGATGCTATTTATAGGCCCTCTTATCTTCCTGATAAGGTCTGCCCCCTGTATGAGTGACTGAGTCTCAGTAAAATTAACACACGCCCTCACAGGAAAATGATTCGATACTAAAATAATAATATCGATTAGCTACACTTTACAAGAGAAAGTCTTTTCAGCTTTGGCAGCCATCCAGCGGCTGCTACAGTGGGCTTACTACCTGCCAGCACTTCACCCTTGTTTTCCTTGTTCAAGCCCACCACCACTTGTGCCACTGCTGGTGAGAGTTCTAGCATTATCCAGTTTCACAAATGGGCACAGGGATCTAGACGAATTAAGTAACTTACCTGTAATCACAGGACGGGCTAAGTGGCAGGGTCAGATTCAAACTGAGGTTGCCTGGCCCCAAGCCTGCCTCCTTCCAACAATACTGACTTGTTCTTGTGTGACTGTCTGAGCTGGAATGCTTTTTTTAAAAGCCTTTGGAACATTTGGCCTATTTTTTCCCTTCTCTTGGCAACTTTCATCCATGTCAATTTATTGTTTGTAATTATCTCTGAGAAGTTGGCCATTCTTAAAGCAGATTCCACTCTCCAATCCTTGCTGTAGTCTTGTCCAACCTTGTTCTGTTGCCCTTCCATGGTTTGCACATTGATGTGTATACACATACACACACACACACACACCAAAGACGTGAGAATGAAAAAAACATACCATATTCCTGCAACCTTATCCAGCATTAGCCACTAGAACAAACTATAACTGCTTCAAGAAAGACTTTTCATTTGCTCTTAAGTCTATTTAGACTTAAGACCACACCTAACACTGAAGAACTTACTCCTGAAAATAGTTCCTGTTTTAAATATATAAATTTTCTTACCCAATTTTATAAGGCTATAAATCTCCAACTTGAGCACACACACACACACACACACACAACAATCACTGAGGACACTTGTGAGAATGTAGAATCCTGGGTCTTACCCTCTAAAAATTTGAATTTAGTGAGTCTTGGATGGGGCCCAGAACACTGTATCTTAAACAAGCTCCCTGGATGGTTCTGATACAAATACTTCATGCTCCACACTCTGAGAAATCAAGAGAAAATCCAATTTTTCACTTATGTAGGGCAATGCCTTAAATTTTCTAGAATCTTCTCAGCTAACTTCTGAGACTACACTATTCTCGCAGTTACAACAAAGTTGATACTAACAGAAATGCTTGTTCAGTCCTCCAAGAAATATTTCTGGAAAGTCCACATTGATTCTGGAATGGTAACTATCTAACAGATGGGATGTGAGCCTTGTCTATCATCCGCCATACACCCAGTGCCCATGGCAGACATGGTTCATCAATCACGGCATTCTTGTCAGCTAAGCCTGGACCCATGACTGTGAAACCACTCCCAGTCAACCCCAGAACAACAGCTAGGACATGGCCATTGGGTCCTTGCCAAAGTGCATACAAATAGGGAGAAAGCAAGAGTTAACTCATGACTGAGAAATAGGAGGCAAAATTAAGAGCTCCTCCCTGCTCCCTCCTCAACAAGCATCCTGCATTACCTCTGCCAGCTGCTGCGGGCTCATGTGTCCAGGCAAGCAACCCCCTGTACTGCAGGCGGACAGAACCAATGCCCACTAAAGGGGGGAAGCCAGCCTCTCAAGGAAACCTCAGTGTGCTGGGATAGGGGGTCCTTCCTCTCTTCTCTTCCCTCTCCTCCCTCTATAAGGAAAGCCAATTAGGACTTCCTCCTTAAGGGTTGAATTACGATGAACCTTTTACCGTAACTGTACAATCCTTCCTCTTTCAATTCATAGTTAAGCCTCAGAGAAGTCAAATGACTTTTCCAAGATGATTTAAAGTCAAAGTAGAATTTAGCTCTCTGGACTCCCAGTTTATTACTAATAACAGATTTAAGAACGGGATGCAATTAGCTTATAAAATTAACACTGCATAGTCAGGTCTCTGTCCGATAATTATGATATCTCCTCTTGATCATATTTACATATCATAGCTTCTACCTTTGAGAATCTTTCAGTAGGTCAGGCTCAACCAGGAATAAGTATGTTTTGTAGACAGCAACTCTACATCCATCATTGTCAACACTATACCTGTAACCACAGTTTAATCTATTTCTGCAGAGGTGGGAAATCACCTCATAATAATGCACACATGAGGAGTAGGTATTTTTATCTCCACCATGAGGCAACAGGATGGAGTTAGTAGGAGCAAGAGCACTGAAGTCACACACACCTGGCCATGAATCCCAGTTATACCTCTTTGCAGATGTGTAAGCTTACACAAATGACAACTTCTCTGAGAATCTGTTCCCTTATCTATAAAATGATGAACTTATTTACCTCATAGAGTTGTTCTGGAGGTGAGATTAATTAATGGGTGTATCATGGCACGGACCATTGCCTGGCATGTAATGGGTGTTCAGCAAATGTTAGCTGCCTCTTCCTTTCTCCTTTGCTTGACACGTACCTTGTAAAATAAGGTGGGCTGTTTCCTCCATCCTTCTCTCACCTTAATCACTCCCAGGACAGGCTACATTTGCAAGACCCAGTAGAAGATGAAAATGAGGGGCCAATCATTCAAAATTATTAGGAATTTTGAGATGGCGCCAATGGAACAGTAAACTAGTGTGGAGTCCTGTGGGACTGCCCAGGTCACATGCCCACATAGCCAGCCCAGGCCACAAGACTCTCATCTTCTTGCAGCCTTGGTTAGCAGTCAGGCTCCAGGTGAGCATGGGAAGTCACAGCACCAGATCAGGACCTCACTAGATGCAAATCCTGGACCCACTACTGATTCTCTAATGAACCTTCAGCCAGTCAACAATCTCACTAAGGCGTGTTCATGCCTGTAGATGGATCTAATCATGGCACGTTCCTCAAAAGGCCCAGGAACAGGTTAAATGAGGTTAAAGCAGGAAAAGGCACAAATCCAGGGCTTGGCCCTGAGGCTCAAATGCTGGCTATTGTTATAATGTCTTTCCTTCCTTTGTACATCTTGTAAATCTGTAGTTCTTTCCTAATCCAATACAGTCGTATTTATGACAGGAAGTGTCACTCAGAGCCCTGCCAGGGCACCTACGTCATGGAGTGAAAAGGCTGCAGAACAGGCAGAATCTGCACCCTCCCTGATTTTAGCGGACAATTCAGAGTGAAGCCTAGTGGGTTATAACATGGAGGGATGATGACAGTATTAATAAAATTCACGAAAGCACAACATCTGAAGTCTGTAGAACTGACTTGATCTCCATCACTTTTACATTATTATCTCATGTTACCATCTCCGTTCTGCAGGTTCTTGGGACTAAGGTTACAAAGACATTCAGTTTCTTGCCTGAAGAGTCACACTCAGCTGATTCCTAGTCTCGTGCTCCTTCTACTCCCATCAACAAAAGTATTGTTCAAGTAGCATTTATGCATCTACCTCTTCTATTCCCCAGTAGGATCAATTTACTACTTCAGTTGGCAGTGATTATAGCAATAATTTCATGTAGTTTTCATAAAATTGGGAATGGAACAAGGTGGTAAATAATTCATCTTATGTTTAAGTGGGTTTGGGGAGCTTGGCAAATTTTATAAAGCTTGAAATTCTCTCTACCTGTAATTGCTCACAGAGTGCAGTCACCATTCGCACAGAAAGTGGCTATGAGCGAAAGGTGGTAGTATGGGTGGATAGCTGCCCCAAAAAAAAGACCCATGAGGAGGGACTGTGACCATCTGAGGTTAGGATAGGCTATGCATTTTATCTGTGCAATCATCATGGATGAGTTGCCATTTTTCAATCCTGTTTTGGAGGTAGAACAGTGAGCTCCAAGAAGGTGGGCCAGCCCTACCCTACTAACCTCTGCGCATTACGCGGGAAACAAACTTTTTACTTTACAGGAAACTAGTCCCGAGGCATCCACTCTCTTCAATTTCCTCCTAGAAGCAAATTTATAGTTTTGACTTTTTTTTATGACAGAATGGGAGCTAAAAGAGAGATGTGCATGAATTCACCATTTTGAAGCTCCTGCTAAAGAATTTTCACCTCTCTGACCTCCACTGAACTTACTTTCAGGACACGGTGGGTCCTACTTTGAAGAGTTTGGGACTCATATCTAGACCCCAAAAGGGAAAGGATGATACAGAATATAGTCTCCAAAGATGGCCATCATCAACTTTTTTCTTCCCTATATGCACATGCTCTCCTTTAAATTCAAGGTAGCCTGTGTGGGGAAAATGGAACTTCCTGTGACCAGGATCCTCACCTGATTCTAAACTATTTGATGATGTAACTGGCCTCCTGCTGGGCTAATGCTTCCACACCCATAGGCTTATTATTGACTGAGTCACTATACTAAGAACTCCGCCCAGAGCTCTGTGTGGAGGCAGAGAAGGAAGTGGATTACAGACCTACAGACTGCTGGATGCGGGTATGATTCTAATGCTCAACCTACTACCCTAGAATAAAGCCAGGTATAAACCCAAGAATATTCCATTGTCATTTCTCAGTCTCACTGAATCCATAGTGAACTTGTCCAGGGCTGAAACCCTCAGGCAAGACACCTTGCAACTTGCTTTGATCAACAGAATGTGGAAGAAGTGATGTGTTGGGTCCTGGGACTCCTTAACCCAAGACTTAAGAGGATTGGAAGCTTTTCTTTCCTCTCTCTTAGAAACCAGCTTCCATGTGAGAAGGCTGCCTATCTTCAAAACACCACAATGTGAGAAAGCCCAAGCTGGCTATATGGAAGGCCACATGAATACTACCAGATTACCCTAGAATTGAGTAAAAAAAACCTTGGAGTTTCTAGCCCAGCCTGGCCACAGAGGAATCAGGCTGAACAAGTGGCTCCCAACCAATGACAAAAATAGATCAACTGCTCAGCCAATGCTACTTGAAGTCTGGTCCCATAAATTGTGAGAAATAGTAAATCATGGTTATTTGAAGCCATTAAGTTATGAGTAGTTTGTTACACAACAATACTAGCTGAAACAGCTAGGGAGGGGTGATCTACAGTAGAAAGAACAACACTAGGTAACGAAAGGGAGAATGGGTAAGAAAGCCCTGGTCTGTTGCCAGTTCTGCTTGGCTTCCACTGTCCCTGCTTTGGTTTTTCTAAAGGGGTAACCTAACAACCATTATTTCCACAGGCAAGGAAATTCTGCATTACCAAGATTAATTTACAATGCACATTTGGAATACAACTTGTTCAGGAGTTGGCAATTTATTCAATGAATTTTCGCACTTACCCTGGACTTCACGTGACATAAGTATCAGCATTTGTTTATGTGTCAGACTTTGTTCTGTATGTAAAGCAGATATGTAATACTAGGTTAGTCCTAAGCAATTCTAAGGAGGTAAGTCATAGTGCTATATAATTGTCCATTTCCTATATCTAGTACAGTGTATCGAGCATGATTATGGGTAATTTTATGTCAATGTGTTTAATGGCAATCCATTTATTGAATCTGGCTTCCTTCTAAAAAAAAATGAATACTCAGGTATATTTGACCTATTTAAAGAAAGATTTTGTTTACTTCATTCAGAGCAAAATATATCTAAGGAAAATGCTCTGCTCCATCCAGCAGAAGACAAGATATTTATATAAAAATATTTTGTAAAAGTGTTTTCCAAAGATATACTCATACTTGCTTGGTTACTATGGATCTTCAAAGTAGTTATAGTTTAGTTAGTTTAAGGCAGAGGGCTACTGCTCTTTTATTTCTGAAATTAATGCCCTTTTAAAGTGGTGGCTTGACGGGGTGGTGGTGGGCAGTGGGTCTCAGCAGCTGGCCACTAGAAGCACTTGAAATCGTTCCAGTGCAACCCCCAGTGTTTTGACTTAGTTGTTCTGGGGTAGGCACCTGGAAACGGGATTTTTAAATGCTCTCTAGGTGATTCTAATGTTCAGCTAAGATTGAGAATGTGGTTGAGACAGTTTGGCCTTTGGAATCAGCTTTGAGTCTGACTTTCAATCACTTACTAGTTTTATAACCTTGGGAAAATGGTGAAAACCATCCCTAAGACTCTATGTCAGTGGTTCTCAAAATGGGGTCCCTCCATAAACAGAATCAGCAATACCTGGGGCACTTCTTAGAAATGAAAATTCTTGCATCCCATCCAAACCTACTGATTCAGAAACTATGGGAGTAGGACCCTGGCTCAAGATTCTGCCACAGGCTACAGTTTGAAAAATATTCTGCTACATAATTAGAATTTAAAAGGCTAACTGACTCAATTCCCTTCATTGTTCCTCAATATCTAATTAAACTTCCACAACTCTTCTTCCACTAGTCGAAATATCTTGTTTTTCACAGGGTTGTAAAAGACTAGTAGCAAAGTTTCAAAGCATTAAAATGTACTGTTTTATTTCAGTCTTTCATTCACTTTTAGAGTGTTATACTAGAAAGGAAAAACAGAAAGAATAAGAATATTACTTTGAAATAACATTATTAACATTTTGACATAAATTTGATTTTTACATACTGTTACCTTCTTAACCTATTTTTTCACTTATATCTTTTACATCCAATTCTTTTATTAAATATTTCAGATGACATAGTTCACAAGTCACCTTGTATTCCATCATATGAATGGGACAAATACACTTAACCAAAGTTTTAGCAGTTGTTTCAGATTTTTGCTTTTACAAAAATAGTGCTTTCATCAGTTATTTCAAAAAATATTTGTTCACATTGATGATCCCATTCTTTGGTTTAATCCCTAGATGTGCTATTGATAGATCAAAGTATATACACCTTTTAAAATTATTGGTACATGTTGACAAACTGTCCTTTTAAAAAACTATGCCCTTAGCAGTGAAAGAGAGTGCCAATTCCCTTGCATCATATGGTAATGGTATATATTACCATTTTATTTAATCTCTGCCACATTAGTACCAGGATGGGTTCATACTGTTCTTCTTTAATGAGGTTAAATCTTTTAGTCATTTAAAAAATATACATAGCCCATTTGTATTTATTCTCATTCTTTGTCCTTTTTTAAAAATTTGAGTATTCAGTTTTTACTACTGAATTGTAAAAGCTCTTTATATATTGAGGATTACTTTCACTAACATACGGAGGCAAAAAAATATACTCAATTGAGTAGCATCAGAATGAGTTGATTTCAATTTCTTTTTAATAGAAAATAAACTATGAATAATTTGGTTGCATTACACTATTGTAAATCTGTAAAGAATCCTTATATTTACCTTCCCTAGGCCTGTATAATATTGAACAAAACTTAGTCCTTTTCTAATGATTGAGGAGTGACTCAGGGTGATTGTTCTGAATTTTTCATTGTGTAAAGATAACGGTTTCAGAAAGTCTGAGTCCCAGTCCGCAGGCTACCAGTTGTGTGACCTAACGTAAGGCAAGTAATTTAATGTCTCTGTTCCTTAGTTTCCTCATCCTTAGAACAGAATTAAAATAACAAAAATGACCTCCATCTCTTATAGTTACTGTGAGAGCCAGTATGCACACAGATTTCAGAGTCTAATTGCCTGGATTTGAATCCCTATGCTGCCATTTAATAAGCTATGGGTTTGCTTAATCCCTTTGGGTTTGCTTCAGTTTCCTTATCTGTAAAATGAGGATAATAACAGAATTACCTATTAGAATGGTTGTGAAGATTAAATGAGTGAAGGTATATATAGCATTGGGAATAGTGCCAGGCAGGTAGTAAGCACTATGCATTAACACAACCACTTTAATTAAATAAAAGAACTTGCATGTTAGGTAGTCTCTTACCTAGAGCCCCACACACATGTTGGTGGGGGCCTGTAACTGCTATAGAGGCCACCACAGTCTTGATAGGTGTATGAGTTGGGCTGAATCTTCACCAAAGCCAGGATGTACTCCAGAAATGAGTTTCGGAATAAGGACCTGGCATCAGCTCACTTTTGGTGATTCACCTGTTTCTACTAAATGTGGAGTACAGGAAAACCAATCTGTTTTTTGTTAGCTGGATCATGACTGTCAAAGCCAAACATATGAGTCACTTTCCTTCCACCCAGGAACTCGCCTTCAGCAGACAGACAAATCATAAAAGCGTTGTACCCTACATGCTCTGAGGCAAGTCGGTGCCAAGTTCCCTCTCACAAAGCAGAGCACTGCATTGATTTTTAGATCCATTGTCTATAGTTGGGTTAACTAAATTCTGTGTTCTCAGTTAACAAGGAAATTTTTAGTCTGACCTCTTAGGATGAATCATAATTAATACAGAAGATGATTAAAAAGAACTCTTGGCATTTCAGTCATTTTATCATAAAACTCCCACTATTGTCCCCATGATTTACACTGTGTAAAAGAAAATATACCCATATGGAATATGCTCATGAATCAAAAACAAAGCCAGTGCCCAAAATACAAATCAAAAACATTGCCTAGAACAACAGGCCTCAACTAATGAATTAAAATGATTGCTGGTTTCTTTAAAATATTAAGCCCATCGATGCTTGCCAAAAACCCCTTGGCTAGCTGAGGGATTCAAATGGCATTGTTCAGCTAGAGATTGAAATCTTTCCATTCATCATTGACATGTGAGAGACAAGACAAGGTTTTTGACAAAAAGGGGATGAGACGCCAGATGGTTTCCATCTGTATCTCCATTGATTGTACAATGAAAACCCACCTTCCCTAATCAGAAGGCTATGCAATACATGGAAAATGAATACCCAGTGTTTTTAAAGAAGCATAATCGCCCCTTCCAACCATGGATGTATAAATATTAATGAACACAATCTGGTTCTAAGCAAATTTAGCATGAACTTTTAGCAACCCTCCCTTGACAACTTCCTCCCTTTTAACTGAATTAAGCTTCTAAGTTCTGTGATTAAAAATAGCAAACCCTGCACTGAAGTTGGATCTGTAATGAGGAGAACCTCTCCCTTCCAGCTAGTAACCAGTTAACATGGCTCATATCATTATATACTTTTTATAACCAAAAGAGAGGTCTCAGTTTGAATGAATGTTTAGCAAGTGGGAACAGTGAGTTATAGAAACAACACAAATAAGTAGAGAATTGCTTATTAATCTCTCATTTCTGCCATCCTATATCCAAAAAGGACTGGAGCAAACTTAGAGATTATTACAAGCAATACCAGGAATTGTAAAACAATGTAATTTCTGCAAAGCCCTATAGTACATGGTATACTGAACCACTGAAGCCTAAGAAATAAAAAGGATTCTCTCTCCATGTATCTTCATATACACACACACATAATTTTAACTTCTCTGCAAACTTAACAGAGAGTGTTAACTAAGAGTATTAAAACAGTGTTAATTACTAATATTCAAAAGAAAATTATGAGATGCCTTTCTGGGGTGTTTGAACTTGTTTTAGAGCATCTTTAACCGAGACTTGGTTAGTCTTCTTAACTTGCTCCCAGAGGCTTTTATCAGAGTTATCAGAGAGAGACTAAGATTTGAAATTTTCCATTAATTTCTTCCTTTCAAACAGGGAAGATTTGCATACTGCTCTGCGTAGGTATCTTTAATCTGTCGAAGCAATGCGTCTTTCAAGAAGTATATTCCATATTTTTACCATTAATGTTTCCTGGTGGATCAAACCGATCAGATTCTTAAAGTGAAAAATATCAAATCAGTCCAAAGATAATATGAAAAATTAAATCCATATGCTCAGCTGTAGCCCCTCACATGAATAGAAGGAAATTATCTTTTCTTCCTCTCCCCAAAATGTCATTCTCATTCTGTCAAAAAGCAAATTTTTATTGAATACCTACTATGTGCCTGGTATTGGGTTGGGCACTGAAGATCAATACATGAACAGTATCACTATTCTCGGGCACAGATGTTCGTTCAGAGCCATCCTTCAGATATTATATGTTGAACAAAGAATGTGCTTTCCCATATGGTAGTAGAGACTCAATCTCAAGTGATCAAACCTATTTCTTAGTCCCCAGTTTGGGAAGTAAGCTCTCAGTAGGATTAACTGCCTATGTCACCAGCAATATTGGTGTTTAAGATTCAGCTTCACTAGCTCTGGAGATTTCCTTTACCTTTCCCAGCCCAGTTTGGCTGTCAGTGGCATGATATGTCAGAAGAACATCAGTAAAGCTGGAGTCAAGGATGCACTGAAGTTGCCTAAGAAAATGCTGAGCATGTCAAAGTGCATTTTGGGTTAAGTTCAGGGCAAGAACAGGAAGGACTAGACCCCAGGCCTGAGCCAGATGGTACCAAGTTAGCACATGACAAAGAGGAAGGAAAGCAGTTCGACTCTCTGTTGCCTTTGCAATTTTCTTCGAGAAGAATGATCTTCAGACTGTAAAGAAGAGATCCTAAATAGTTAGTTTTTAGGAGTGAACTGAAACAATGAGAAGATTTGAAGTTAAGATCTAATTGTGTTCAAGTCTCTAAGCTCAGATGCCTTAGATCCTCAGAAATAATGGAGAGAAACAACAAATAAGCAAGCACCAAATAAGCTTCTTTTTTTCCATATGAGAAAAGTACATTTTGTTCTTATTGCCAAAAAAAGGCAGCTGAAGACAGCTGGGAGAGGAAGGAGGGCATGAGAAACTATCATATCCATAAAAACCACAATTCTGGAGCTATATTTAATACATGGCTTATTAATACTACTGAAAGAAAGACGAGGTGATAAAGAGTAGCAAGGGCTTGGGGAGGACACATAGGTATATGAAATATAATACATATTTGCCATATGTTATAACATATATGTTAAATTATATTATATATACATATATGTCAAGGTATGCCAATTGCATCATATGTCTATTTCAGCAAGGTGCCTGACAACTTCTTGCAAGATAGTCTGGAGCAAGATGGTAGGATATGACATGAATGACAAAGAATGGATAGATGAGTTGAACAATTGTTAATCAATGTTAATTGAAAAGATGAAATGTAGAAATATGGTATTGAGCTCTCTCCTGTCAAAGGCTTTATTGATTTGGATAAAGATGGAGAGGATTAACATAGTTGAATGTTTTGTATAGCTGAAATAAAACAATCATGCTTCAAAACAACCTGAACAGATGAGTCAAAATGAATCAGATAAAATTTAGAGAGCAAATAGAAAGTATTGTATTTAATGTAAAAAAACTTAATTAGGAAGTGCAGGGTGCAGGGTTGGGGGATACCTGGATGACAGCAATTTAGAAGAAAAATAACTGAGTCAACACAGTGAGATGGTGGCAAATATTTTAAGAAAACTGTAGTGAGAGCTTAGAGAAAGAGTAACAGGACATATTCTTTGTTCCCTTCACTCCCATTACCCATGCCTCATCCTGGTGGTGATGGGAACTTTGTAACATACTGGCAGGTACCACGAGAGGAAGTCACCATGAGGAAGAGACAGACCAGCTTTTGTGTTACTTTAATGCACTATGGAATCTTTCAGGAGGTTCTGAAGAACCTGGCTGACCTTGGATATAAGTGAACTATGGAATGACAGATTCAGGATCCTTAGAGGAAAGCAGAAGAATGGAACATGAAAGAGGGAAAGGAAAGCAAATCTGAGATATTGACACAGAAGTAGACAAACTGTCTAATGAAAGAGAAAAGAAAGATCAAAAGCAGGTTCACATAACTGAAAACTTAATTTATGAAAGCCTTGGCATTAAAGATCAAAAGGGAACATACAAAATCCATTCTGGATGAATTGTAGACTTAAAAATAGAGATAAAAATTTAAGGCTTTCAGGAAAAAAAATATAGAACAGGGAGGAAAGGACTTCTTAAGCAAAATTTAAAAATTACTAGCCATAAAAGAAGAGATTGATACATTTGACTATATTAAAATTAAGAACTTCTATTCATTAAAAGATACCATTAAATTGAAATGGCAAACTACAGATTGGGAGAACTTTGCAATACCTAAAAATGCTGAAGGATCAGTGTTTTCTCTCCCTCTCTTTAGCTGCATGTGAGTGGGCATGCACGTGTGCGCGCGCGCGCACACACACACACACACACACACACACACTATGACTATGAATTATGAGACAAATGGGGGAAGATATAAGCAGTATTTCACAAGAAATAAAGCACCAGTGGTAAAAAAGACTTCAGCTGAACCTCATTAGAAATCAACACAATGCTTTTCCAGACTACAATAAGACATATTTTAGGTGGATAAAATTTAAGAGGTTGACATTACCAAATGTTGTCAAGGATGTGGAGCAACAGAAACACTAATACACCACTGAAGGGAGTGTCAACTGGCTCCACAACTTTGAAAACAATTTTGAATTACCTAGTAAAGACTACATTTATGCTCTGACCCAGCAATTCTACTTCTAGAGAATTTCTGAGGTGCATCAAGAGATATGTACAAAAAAAGCTAGAGTAGCATTATTTGTAATAGCAAATCACTAGAAATAAGCTCCCTATATAAGAAATAACCCCAAAGTCCACCCATAAAATACCATATAAATAAAGTGGCATGTTCACACAATAGAATATTATTATGGGGTCAATGAACAAATTCTATCTTCATGTACTGAATGGATAAATCTTAAAAATACAACTGAAAGAAAAGGCAAGTTGCAGGAAAATATGTATGACATGTCTATTTTTATAAAGCCCACAGATAAGCCAAATGTTAAAATATATATTATTTAGGGAGATATACACACACAATAAAACTTTAAAAAGTCTTATGAAGAATATAAAATTTGTAACAGTGTATCTCAGTTGAGGGAGGCAGGAGATAGGCCAATGAAGAATACTATCTATTCAATATCAACCATATTATAAGGCCCTACTCCCTAAATTGGGCACTGGTTCCATGGGAGATTTATTTCATTTAAGTTTCATAGCCTACATATATGTAATAACATGTAAATCTATTTACAAATAAACTAAGAAAAGGAGAGAGAAGAAGGAAGGCAGATCTTCTTGATTCCATCAAGGCTGGCCATGTAGCACTGACAGGTGATCAAGGCATAAAGGAATATTTTGCTTCTTTCTCTGGACTTCAGGTGGGTTACTAGTCAAGCTACAGCTTAAGATTGGTTTCTTCCTGGAAGTGCAACTTTCCACTAACTCCATGTCCATAGGGAAGCCTATAGAGTTATACTTTCCAGTTAAGGGAGGGGAATGTTTCAGCCATGTTCAATACTTCAAACTATAGCTGCACCATCATGCTCAATCCTTGCAACCATATTTTACATCAAGTATTTGACACACTGGAGTGTTTCTAGGGGAAGTTAATGTAGACACAGGGATGCTGAAATTCCGTTTCATAGGAATGGCTAACTGAATTTGAACTTGAGGTATTTAACTGAGAGAAGAGAGATATTAGGGGAAATGTGATGGCTGACTTCAAAAATTAAAAAGAAATGCTGTCAAATTTTTTAAGTTTTAGCTTTATTCTACATATAGAGTGGCCACCCACTACCAATGGATAGAAATGTATTGAAGCTGATTTAAGCTTTGAAAATTAAAATACCACCTCACAGCAGGTAACAGGATGACTAACTCTGGATGGTGGCCTATTATAGTCCAAGAAGTACCTAGAGTAGTTAAAGAGCATTATTCTCTTTAAAAAAAAAGGTTTAGAACCTCCATTTTCCTTATAATGGATTATATTTTATAATTCAGAACAATGGCTTAGTATATTTGGGTGTAAAAATATCTAATAATACTACATCACATTTACCTTGAGATCAGTTATATAATTTATTTTTTAATCTTTCTTACTCAGTTCCAGAGATAATGGGAAAGAATGTATGCCTCTATTCCTCAATAACTATCTAACTCTATGGAAGTTACTTAATCTCTGAGCTTCATTTTCCTTAGCCCAAGAGTGGTACCTCTCTGTGGTCGGCTGAATAAAGGCCCCCAAATATGTCCAGGTCCTAGTCCCTGGAAACTGCGACTATGTTAGCTGACTACAAAGATCCTTTAAGAGGGATGCAGGAAGAGGCAGAGGCAGAGGAGAAGGTTATGTGATAGTGGAAGCAGAGTTTAGAGTGCTGTGCCTGAAGAGAAGCCAAGAAAACAGGTAACTTCTAGAAGCTTAAAAAGGCAAGGAAATGGATTCTCCCTACAGTCTCCAGAAGGAGCCAGGTATGCAGACCCTTTGACTTCAGCCTTGCAGAGCTCATTTCTGGATTCTGACCTCTAGAAGTGTAAGATCATACATCATACATGTGTGTTGTTTTAAGCCACTGAGCTTGTGGTAATTCGTTATAGCAGCCATAGGAAATGAATACATCATCTCATAGGATTTTGTATGGATCAAATGAGATAAACCAATGAAAAGCCCTTGGCTTCTAGCACTGTGATCGTGGACCTAATTCATGCAAAATGAAGGCTCAATCTCATGGTCAACAGTAGTAGCATGCTCCTGGTTAGATTCCCTCACAAGCCATTTTTATACCTTCGAGTATATTAATGAGGTGGAGAAAGGATTCTGAATAGGGGTCAGGAGTTCACAGCCACTATTGGTGAGGGTCCTGACAGGTGCTTGACTCCTCCAGGCTTCATGCCTCAGCTATAATTAGAGGTTAGATCCTTTCAAACTCTAAGATCCAAAGATTCTGTGCTTAGGCAGTCCATAAATGCTCTCTTAGTCCACCCTTTCTGCCTCTCTTCTGGTTTAACCTGTACCTAGTGTCTGAATTATCTAGCATGAATTGCCCAGTTATCTTTGCTTTGGGCACTGATTAACTAGGCAGGCCTAATTCCACCATTAAAACCAAAAAGAAGATGACAAGAGGTCAAACAGTTCTTAGCTTATATTTACTAAAAAAGGTATTCGGTGTTTTACAAAGAATGTTCTTAGCAAAAAATCCTATCTCTGAGAGTCCCTGTAGATTTCCCCTGGGTCCTTCTATCTTTAATTCAAGGCTATCACTTTTAAGAACAGGGTTGGCTGGCCACCCTCACCAAGTGTTCTGCCCAGGCTCTTATCCTCCGAAGTGGCAGGACGTTTGACACACTTTCCTTGTTGCTAAAGGTGTAGATAACAGTGCATGAGGATCAAAAATGACCAAAATAGAACAGACACCAAAGTGCTGTTGAATACCACCTCCCTTTCAATCTCTGCTTTTACCAACTTGCCATGGAGAGAATGTCTGTGGAAAAGCTTTGCCATCTATAAATTATTCTGCAAATGCAAAGCATTCTTTTTCTAAAAACTCAGTGTGCAGTTGGATGTCATGATAGAAACGCAGGCAACACTCAGCGGACACGCAGAGGACCCTCAACGTGAGCAACACCAGGCAACTCTGCAAGGTCGTCTTGAAAGAGAAATAGATCCTTGCCAGTTAGAGAATTTGAGAAGGACATTTTGGGGGAGAAAAAAATGGTATGTGCAAAGGCAGAAAAGCATCCTCTAAAAATAGGAAGAAGTTAGTGTGTCTGGCATGTGGTGGCGAGGGACAGACGAGAGCAGGGAAGGTCAGTCACTGCAAGGCTCTGTGTGTCACGCTGGGAGTTCGGCTTTTATGGTGTAGTGTTTGGCAACCAGGGAGACACCTATCATCAGGGATGTGACAGGTTCAGATTTTTTTTTTAGAAAATTAAAAAATTTAAAGATACTGGTCAGGTTATGCAGGAAGTTGGCACAGTCTAGGCCTGGGGCAGACTATGGAATGGGGCTGGAACCTTTCATTGAGGACTGAGCAGCTGCTGAGCAGAAGAGGCCACAATGGCCTGGCAGTTTCCAGCTTGACTAATGAGGTGCATGGTGACGTCACTGGCCAAGCCATAGGAAGCCAGGCAGGAGGAAGGCAGAACCAAGTGTGGACCACAGAAATGTAGAACCCAGAGTAGATAGGAGGTGAAGAGAAAATCAGAACACTAGAGAGAGCCCTGTAGGCCAAGTGAGGCAAGGAGACAGCAAATGCGTGGGTACAGAGACAAAGGCGGGGATAAAAGAGGTCATGGGAAGCAAATGTAGAGAAAGGAGCAGGCAGGTGGTGCCAGTCAGCTGTGCCAAGCACCGTAAGGAAGTCCAAGTGATCAAAGGCAGAAATAGGTTGCACAGAGCTCACTGAAACCCTAAGGCCCTGAGCACGCCCATGTGGAGATGGACATTTCTTCTCTAACTTGATCATTCTCATGCACTTAGCACACGCCCTGCCCAAAAAACTTGGCATGCTTACAGCAAGGACCAAAGGGGCATATAAGGCTTTCCTATATTCTCACCATGCCAGAAGGAAGAGCCTGGCTTTAGCCACAACCACTCACAACTGAAAACGAAATTGGTCCCCAAACTATTGAAAAAGCAAGATAGGAAACAATAAGAATGTGGGCCCAGGAATGAAACCAAAGCGCATGGCCATGTGCGCACACGCAGATGCTCCGGTGGCCTCCTCCTCCTCAGCCCCTCCAAACTGTTTAGGAAGAATAGACGATTAGTCCTCGGTATAATTAATTCTCTTTCACAGAAGTAGAAATTAATTGCAGCTTAAGTGACTAGAGAAATCAAAGGACTGTATAAATGCGGATACGCACAATAACCACTAAACATACCCTTAAGAGCAGTGGTGGGAGAAGGCAAGGACTGGAAGAGAATAAAAAATGACACTTAACGAACCAGAAGGGGATTAGATAGACCCCAGGGTGAGTCAGGGAACAATAGAGCTCCTGTCTGAGGGAAAAGACGAGAAAAAAATAATAGAAATAATATTGGAATAACAGCGCTTGTATGTATCAGGGAATAAGAACAGAGGCCTCTGCTTATCTCATAATAAGGAATACGCCAAGGAGACCAAAGGAGCTACTGCTCTCTTACGGGAAAAAAAAACAGAAGAAAGAATAATGGCAGGAGAGAGGGCAGCGCAGTGCGTAGGGAACGTGAGAACTGTAGGCGCCCTGCAGGCTCTGTCTGAGCCTTTAGGACAGGACAGCACCATTTATAAGCACACAGCCTCCAGCACCACCAGCTCTGATCCATGACTCCAGTGAGAAGGAGGTTTCTTAATATATATACTTTTTATCATATGTAAAAATACATTTTATTAATTTTTAAATAAAATACAAAAATACATATTAAAATATATAATTTTATATATTTTATATATAATGAAATGTATGTATATATTATGTATAATTACATTATATTTATATAGAATATATATATATTTCTATTTTTTTAGTTTTTCAAAAATAGATCTGCTGGAGTAAATTATGGGAGCAATTGGTGTTTTTTAGCTTCACTCCGAGCCTGGTTGTCAAAAACCGTAAGAACTCAAGTTACCAGGAAAGCATCTCTGGCATCCTGGCCCCGCCCCAGAGGGTTGATTCTGAGGTTGTGGTTCTAGGCACAGAGCACGCATTATTTGTGGGTCGGATGGCCTGGAAGATCACATCCATCTAACCAGCTCTGTCCACTTTCTTCGAGCAGCTCTGGGCAGCTGAAGTATAATAATATTTTACTATTGATAAATAATATTGATGTGGGTTACAATGTGGACATTATGATCAAAGAATTGGATAATGAATGCCAAAACTAGAAACATACAGGAGCATTTCCAGTTCCCAGATCTGGCTGGTGGAGTAAAAGTCATTGGATGATGGACATCCTGATGTTTCACTGCAGGATTCATAATTTCTCTAAAGAGATTATTTGGTCCCTACGCCAATCATATGTATGCGGACTAGGCCATCTTCTCTGTTAAGTGTAAGAAGGGAAACAGAGCTTTGTCATTTCTCTGACTTACGCCAGAATCCTGCTGTCTACATGAGACAGGGGGACTGAGCTGTCATACCTCTGCATCAACCAGTCACTGGCCAATGGCTGTCCCCCAGGGATAGGGCTGTAACCTCCTAGGCAACTTCAGTGAGGCACATGTCATCAGTCCAGGGCCATTCTACAGGGAAGAGTGCAGGTGTGGGAAGCTGGCAGCCAAATCCCACAGCAGCTGGAGGATGGGGCGCCAAGCCAGTGTAGGGGTCTAGTAGGAAGTTAACAGCATCTGAGACAGGCAGCTTCTCACACCTGGGGGAATCTGCATTCTGGTTTCCCAAGTTAGGGTGGATGCCCTCTCGCGGAGAACTTTGGACAACCTGAGGTTGCCAGTCCTCTGCCTGAGATCAGGTCGTGTTACCTCCTGATTTATGAAACCATGTACATAAGCTTCTGTATTCTTTGCCTGTAACAAAATGTTCTCAGCTCTGACTATGTGCATCGTGTCTTCAGGTCCATCACTGGCTCACTGTGACAACACGTGCGAAAGACTTCTTCACAAGTCTGTGACTTCTGTTTGTACTTCTCAGGGACTTTGGGCTCAATACCTCCCACAAGCAGCCCTATTTTGCTATTAAGTATAAATTGGTAATTACTTGTTTAATATGAGCAAAAATCTATTTCCCTGTAATTTTCATTCACCAAAGTCATGGAAAGGAAGTCTAATCCTTAGATGCCTTCTCTTCCACAGGCAAAATAGCCACAATTTAGATTATTCCACAATACTGGATGTGATCTCAAATCTGCTCATCCATCTGGTCCCTCCCAATGGAGCAATTCCAGTTTGTTTATGACGGCATTAAAGGAGGTGCCCAGAACTACCCAACCCTCCAGGAGTTCTGTGACCCACAAAGGAGAGGCCTCTTCATGTTGTAGACACAGAAACTCAGGTAATAGAGTCTAAAATTAACTGCAGGATTCAAATAAGCTTTCCTACAAGCCCCACTACCTCTGATTTACACTAACTTGTAAACAACTAATCTAAATATTTTTGCGTATGCTGTCTGTCTCACCCTATCCTTAGTTTCTAGATTGATTTTATTTTACTTAACTGTAGTCTTTTACACCTATTCAATTAAAGTTCATCTTGTTAGAGTTGAGTCATCATTCCAAGCTGAAATGATCTCTTTGGATTCTAATTCTGTTACTCAATGTGTATTCTATGCTTCCAGGGTCATGTCAACCCTAACTGTGATAAGTATGCATTCAATATCCTCACTAAAATCATTGATAAAAATCTATACCTTGTTGGGGCCAAGGGTGGATTTGCATAGCCTACATTACAGACCACCCTCCCAGGAGCCATTAAAGTTCTCACACAGCATAATTCATGAGAACATTTCATTAAAGGTAAAGAATACAGAAGCTTACATTTGACAGTGAATTCACTCTTTAAGATACGTAGTCTGATGTATATTGAGTTTTGAAAAATGCAAAGTGGTTAAGTTATAAAATATTTGCAGTTACATTCATTTAATAGAATACAAAAACAGAGTATCAAGCTGGCAATAGTTTCTCTATTTCTCTATTGCTGCATAACAAATCATTGCAAACTTGGTAACTTAAAGCAACAAAACATACTATCTAACAGTCTCCATGGGCCAGGTTAGCTTGGAACTTTGCTCTGGATCTCACCAGGCTGACATCAAGGTGCTGACAAGGGCTGCAAACTCACCTGAGGCTTGGGGTCCCCTTCCAAACTCACTGGCTGGTAGCCGAGTTCAGTCCCTTGCATTGCAGGACTGAGGTCCACATTTTCCTGCTGTCTGGGGCTGTCTCTCAGCTCCTAAAGTCCCCCTGCCATTCCTTGCCATGTGACCTTCTCCACAGTATGGCAGTTTGCTTCTTTGAGGCCACCAGGAGAATCTCTCTCTTCTTTCTGCTAGGACCTAATCTTATGTAGTCAAGAGAGTGACAATCTTGTTATGTCCACAGATCCTGTCCACTGCAGACAGGGGATTACAGAGGGGTGCACAGCAGGGGGTGGAAACTTGGGATTCATTGTAGACTTCTGCCTGCCATGGTGACTGACATGGAGAGGCACAGTGAAGAATGGTGGCTGGGGAGGGACCTAGGAGGCCATCTGTGCCCTGCTGTGGAGTTTGAACTTTATCCTGAAGGCAATGAAGCACATAAATGGATGCCTCCCCCTTTGCGGAGGTACAAGAAAATGTTCCTTGTGAGTAGCAGAGGTCAAGAAAGTATTCTAGGAAGCATATGGCACACCAAGGCAGTATCACTGAATAAACCGAGGTGCTGCTTGTAAAGCACAGAATTACCCTATACTCTCAAATCCCTTGTTTATAATTCGTGTTTCACTTGCCTACATTAACAACCGTGAGAAAGTAAAACTACTCCTTGCTCTTCTACTCCTACAATTAGGTGTGCCCTTCACCCACCAGACAGGAACAGACAGACATCTTTTGCATCATTCAAGAACTTGCTCCACACAGAAGCATCCTATCTAACTAACCATCCTTCCCCCCTCAAAATTAATGAAAAGACTTGCACCCCATTCCTGCAAATTCCTGGCTCCCTCCAGAAAACACCTTTATGTCTGACTTTTGGGAAACAGGTCTCAGCAGATGTGTGAGGAGCCACACAGATGGAATAACACTGCTGTTTTCCCACCACTGATGATTTGAACAGATCAACTGTGGCTTCATGGTCTGCTTTGTTTTTTGTTTTTTGTTTCTTTAAATACATGCTCTATCCTTTATTCAGACTATCTGGTTCTTCTAAAGGCTGGACACCCCCAAACATTACAAATAAAAATAATATTCAATTTGTCTTGGAGTTTTCTGTTTACAACTATGTGTAAACATTGCAACCTTGAGAACAACCACAGCGTTTGTTCTTAAATATAACGTAACAATGACAATAGCTGAAAGCTACTTACTGCATCCTAGAGGCTGCCCTCAGAGCTTCATAGCCTCACACTCTGATGAGGAAACGTTGGCATGGGAAGTTTAAGTAACTGCTGGAGATGACGCCGGTGGTCAGTGGTGGAGCTGAGACATGAACCTATGCAGACTGGTCTGCAAACTTCATAGCCTCAGAGCGAAAATAGACACCAATTTCTTTCTTAAGGGTGGACTCTGAGGCACTTGACAAATGATCACTGACTACTGATGACATTTTTTGAGGTGGCAGAGCCAAGAATATATAAAAACCAAAGTCTAATCACTATGAGACGACATCACAGACAGAAGCCCAGAAACAGGAGGATAAATAAACCCAAGAGACAGTTCTTTAAAATAAGTCAAAAAAATCTCAGAATTACACAATAAATGAAGAAAAGAGAGAGAAGCACAGATATAAAAACTTAGAAACTATAAGAGACTATCCATGCTTATTATTTTAAAAATATTTACAAAATCTAAAACCATACTTAGATATAATTTGAATTAACAAAATTGACACAAGCAGAAATAGACATACTGTAGAGACCAAATGATTAGAGAAAACAAACAACAACAAATTAAAAGAAATCTTAAAAATATGTAAAAGTATTATCTGGTTCAAAAAATAATCAAGGCATAGGAAATTCCTATGGTCTATTTTTTTCCCCAGTTCTCAAGTAAAATATAATTCCTGAGGTCCAGAGCTCAGAAAAAGATAAAAACTTCCCAATCATTATATGAAGTTAACATTCTTCTGATATCAAGCTAACAAGACAGCATGAAAATTCAACTGAAGACCAAATCATTATGAAAGTTGATGCAATAATTTGAAACGACTATTGAATACAGCCATGAATTAAGAAAACATCCATCATGTCCATGTAGGCTTTACTCCAAGAATAAGAAGATAATCAAATATTAGGAAATCTGTAATTATGGTACTCTTTTAATAGATCAAAGGCAAAAGTTACACAATAATTTTTTGGAAAAATATGATACTCTGTATCAAGTCTGATGAATTACAAACAATTCTCACTGGATGCTCACAATATCCTTACAAGATATTTATATAATTATCCTCATATGACAAGATAAAAAAACTGAAATTGGAAGACAGCAGATAACTCATGCAGTGTTACGCAGTTCTAGGAGGAAGGGGAGTAAAGTGAGCCCAGCTCTGTCTGGCCATAAATCCTATGCTCTGGCTTCCATGTTCTGTTCTCCTCCTCACAAATGAAATTTATCAAAATAATCTAAAGGCATTTTATAACATTTCAAAACCCATTTTTGAGTTACAAAATGCTCTCAGCATACATTAGAAATGCAAGAAAATTTCTTTTACATGGTTAGAAAAACCTATCATGCTGTTAATGTCAGAAACAAGGTAAGAATAGAATATCACTAAGTATATTTAACATTGCTGTGGAAATTCTGGCTAATGCTATAAGACAAATTCTGAAATAAGAGGTACTTTTTAGAAGGGTGATAGAATCATCAATTTAGCATAATATGACTGTTTACCAAGAAAACTTGAGAACTAGTTTAAAAATGATTATCAGTAAAAGAATAAAAAAAAGATATAAAAATCAATAGCTTTCATATAACAGTAACTACCAATTAGAAAGCAATAGAATAATCCCAAATATAGTCAAATAAAAAGTATATAAAACTTGAAAAAATATGCAGGACTTGTATGAGAGGCAATCTTTCTTTCATGTCAAAAAAGACTTGAAAACACAAGCATGTTAGGAAGTGATTGAAAATTGTAAAGATGCAAATTCTTCCAAAATACTTCATAGTTATGTATATAGTTCCAAGTAGAACATGTCAGGACTTTTTATTTGCAAATTAATTCCAACATTCACCTTAAAGAATACTCAGATGATAATTGCCAAGGTACATTTAAAATAATTAAGATGTTAGGGCTTGCCATATCAGAAATGGAAATGTGCTATACAGAATATAATATGGTTCTGCTACAATAATCAACAGATAGTTAAAGAAATACAATCGAGAGTACAGATACAGAAATGTACATACCAGCTTAATTAAAGGTAAATTTAATCTATTCCACAAATGGTGTTGGAGTAATTTGAGTAATTAAAAAGTTATATCTACCTCAAACAATATGTCAAACTAAATTACAGATGGATAATACATTAAATTAAAAAATGAATTTATAAAATATTATGAAAAATATAGGTGGTTATTTACTAGATATTGGGTAAAGTAAAGCATTTCCAAACATAGAAGAAGAGGAAAATGTTATAAAGGAATAATAGATTTGACTGCAGTAATAAACATGAAAAAGCTCCTATATCACGTGGCACAACACTCAAAATTAAAAGGTAAATACCAAACCAGGAAAATAGCTTCCAGTGATATGACATAGAAAGAATCTTCAATAGACAGTTTATAAGCAAAATATTAGCATCTCAAAGGGTAAATGAGCAAAAAACATGGGTCAGCAAGTTGCAAAATAATTACTCTATTTCCAGTTAGCAGTCAAAACATTTTTAAATATACTTAATCCTACGAAGAGTGGGGAGAGACAGCCTACTGTCATCCACTGACAGTAGAAGTGTAAATATTAATACCTTTGGCCATGTCTAAGAAGAACTATAAAAATGTTTATGCCCTTTAATTGCATCAGTGATCACATAGAAGCAATTAAGAAGATGGCAAGAGATGAAATGCAAGCCTATTCAAGTCTACATCATTCATTCCAGGAGGAAGCATGAGCATTCACCTACAGTTGTACATCTCGAAGTACAATATTGTACAGTCATTAAATAATCTTGTTTTGAAGAATATTTAGCACCATGAGAAAAATGCTCCCAGTCAATTGAACATAGTAAGATATAAAACTCCATCTAGTCCAGGGTCCTGATTCTGTAATATAAGAATACAAGCAGAGAAAAAAAAGTAGATGGTAATATACCAAAATGTTACAGTATTTATCTCTCAGTCCTAGACTAGATAATTTTTATTTCCTACAATAAACATCAGAATACAATTTATTTTTCAGAGAATAAAAACAAAACAATGATCGATGAGAAAAACAAGAAGCTGGACACATTGTATATGACCTTGTAAAGAAATGAAGAAGTCTGCCTTTTGTGTCCCTCTAACTCACTCAGAGGGAAATGGCGGAGTGGGTGTCTCATAAGCCCCCTCAACTTCTAAAAGGAATCATCCCAGATGCCATCTCTCCATTCGGATCTGGCTAATCCTTCTCTGCTCCTTCTACTCTGGCCTCTTTCAGCTCAGCTCTACCCACCTCCACTTCCCTCCCACTCAAAGTCTGGCCACAACAGAACAATCCCAACACAGGAAGCAGGTCTGGAGGGAGGTCAGCGTGTTGAGTGCTTATCAAGGGAAAGATGGATATTTCTGCAGAAATGCATTCTGCCTCTGTTAGGTTATCATTTCACATTATCCACATTGGAAAGACCTTTCTTCAAAAACCTATACTCTGGAATATCCCTGCAAAGCATACTGCAATGATGACATCTGAAGTCCCATTCTCCTTCACCAGCATAATTCAGGGAGCTTTTGCTAAAACCATTTAATTCAATCTCTTGATGATATTCAGCTAATATTTAATCGGTGGATTTAGGGTTCCAGGAAATATAACGTGGGTGTGGGAGGTTGACTCATGGTCCCCAGAGATGTCCACATCCTAAATCCTGGAACCTGTGAATATGTTATATTACATGGCAAAAGGGAGTCACAGACAGGATTAAGGTAAGGATCTGGAGATGGAGAGCTTACCCTACATTATCTAGGTGGGCCCAGTATAACCACAGGGGTCCTTAAAAGGGAAAGAGGCAGAAGAGTCAAGAGAAGGAGATGGGACAACAAAAACAGAGGTCAGAGCGATGTAGGGCCATTAGCCAAGGAATTTGGAAGCCTTTAATAGCTGGAAAAGGTCAAGGAAACATATTCTTCCTTAAATCTAGTCTCTAGAAGGAATGAAATCTAGCTGACCTATTTTGAACTTCTGATTTCTGGAACTTTGAATTATTCCACGTGTATTGCTTTAAGCTACTAAATTGATGGCAATTTGTTACAGAAGCCCTAGCAAACATATACAGTGGGATTCCATGAAATCTAGACCTCCCTCCATGTAGCCTTACTGAAAAATTATCACCCTTAAAGCATTTCTTGTTTTTGCCAGGATTTTCCAAAGTGGGTTACAGTGAATGCAAGTCCTACAAGCTATTCTATGATTTTAAAGAGTTCTCTAATCAAATATATTTTATCACACCCTCTTGGAAATTCACAATGTGCTTTAGCATATTAAAGACTGAGTAGTCTTTTTCACTTGGTTTAATCCAGAATTTTCCAAACTTACTTGACCACAGACGCTTTTAAACATCTATTGACATCAACATCATTAACAACAACAAATACTTACCACTTTTACATACTTGCTATATGCTGGGCCCTAGGCTGGGTGTGCGGGATACAAGGATGAACACAATCTTAACTTCTCATAGTTGAAACAAGTTTAAACAAAGTGATAAACGCTATCAGTCCCTATGACACTTGAAACTTACTGAGTTTTAACTTCTCCTCCTCAGTGTTTTTCTTAGTCTTACCCAACAGGAAGTTAATCTCCCAGAGGGCCAGTATATTTCTTTAGAAACCCTTCTTCTGTAGTGGCTTCCTTCAGGGAGCTAATCCTGCCATTGATGAGAGAAGCATAATTCATAAGAAGAAAAGATATTTTAGGAAGGAAGTTGGGGGTTTTTCTCATCTAATTAGACAAGGCTTAAGTGTTGAGAGACTAAACTGATTGTCCCAGACTGTTTTGCTGAGGGGTCCCTTGATATAACATCCCAAAGAGCTTCCTGAAGAGCATAAACTTTTAAAGTCCTGAAGGAACAGTCACACTCTGGTTACCCAAAGTGCACACCTGGAGCCTCCTCCTTCACTGCGGTGGCCTCCTCCTCCCCTCCACCATTTCCCTGATCTTCGGCTCTTAATCAAAGTCTGAGGTCTTGATGGTGACATTTCTTTGGTTTTATAAAATAGGATAGTGGTACAATTGGATCTTTTGGGTCATCACTGCATCGAGTAATAATATTATAAAGTATTAATTACATCCTTATTTCCCAAAGGAGTAAGTGACAGTCCAACATACACTACATTGCAGCCAAACAACAACTGCAAATGGTGGATACCTTGTTCTTGCAAAGTATTTTTTGCAACTTTCCAGTTTCCCATGATCACAGGAAACACAATTGTGCAAACAATGCTTCTGATTTTGTAAGGGATCAAGTAATTTTCAAGCAAAGGTAGATGAAAACTTTTTAGCAATCTATATTTTTATTATAAAATTAGCAAGCATCACATCCCCTTTCCAATTACTTTTCAACTCAGATCAGTGGAATTTCAAATAACTGTATATTTATGTTTACAATTTGGAAAAAAATCTGAAGCATTTAATGAATGTTATAAATTATAAGACATTACCATGATAAAAAACAACTTTTTATGTGTTATTGAATATTCTGCACAAACCACATAACATTTCACTAGGTTTAGCTAAAAAAAAAAAATTCAACTCTTGAACTTAAAATGATATCAACACCCGAATAAGTCTAAGTGAACCTGCAGTAAACTATGCCATGCCCTTCTTTGCAGGAATGGGTTTTGATCCCAGAGGGAATGCATTTTGTTTTTATTTTATCCTGTTAATATATTAATTCTAAGTTCAATTACCAGCTGTTAGCTTTCAGTTATATAACCATTATGACACCATTATGATCCTTACTTCTACTTTATTTCTACTTATCCTGCATATAATCAGTGACACTAGGACCCTATTCTTAGGATGAACAGTGCTCACTCTTAATGGACATTTAAAGCATACACACCAAAACTAGAAGGACTGAGTGGTGGAGTGGAAGGGGTGGGTAGGGGTTGGATGATAAATCACCAATGAAAGCCAAGAAAGCTGGAAAGAATCTGACTATTTCTGTGCTTACCATTTGTCAGTGATCAGTGCTTTGCAGAAGGGAGGGGACGTGGAAAAGATTCAAACTTCAGTGGTCACCTAAATGACAGCACAGGATTTTGAACTACAGAGACTAGTAGTTGCTTCTTGCTAGGCAAAAAGATTGCTATGGGTTTCAAGGAAATAGGGTATTTATCATTCAATAAGTATTTGTTAAGTTCCTACTAAATGCCAGTCACAGAGCCACAGGGGAAACTACACCAGTCTGCTTTTTGGGTGGAATCTCACTGAAGAGTGGCTATATCAGTTTGAACAAGAATATCTTTTGCTATATTCAATTAATAGGAAATTACTATTCATTGTGAATGCCAGAGGACCTTCTGAACTTAAGAAAAATCAAGTTAATACATCATCCAATTTCAGTGATCTTCAAAGACAAGGGTATAACCTAATAAATAACTATCACAAAATACTTGCATATATGGAAAAATCAGCCTAACCACGTTTAACACAAGTCAGGGGTCTAAATGCTGTCAAAAAATTCCTTTAAAAGTGTCGATTAGTTGAACATTATTCAGCCTTAAGAAGGAAGGAAATTCTGACAGACTACAACATGATAGTTGAACATTATTCAGCCTTAAGAAGGAAGGAAATTCTGACAGACTACAACATGGACGAACCTTAAGGACATTATGCTCAGTGAAATAAGTCAGACAGAAAAAAGACAAATACTGTGATTCCACTTATGAGTAGTTAAACTGATAGAGACAGAAGTAAAATGTTGGTTTCCAGGCTAGGGGCTGGCAGGAGGGGAAATGGGGAGTCAGTGTTTAATGGGTATAGAGTTTGAGTTTTGCAAGATGAAGAGGTCTGGAGATGGGTGGTGGTGATGGTTGCACAATATAAATGTGCTTAATGCCACTGAATGGTATATTTGAAAATGGTTAAGGTAGCAAAAAGAATGTCCATTATAAAAACTATTATTACTCCAGAGAAGACAAGTAAGTAATGACTCTATACCATCTTACTACATGGATGGATAGTGATTGCAATGGGATGTGTGGAGGGGCCTTTATAATACGGGTGAATGTTGAAACCACAATGTTGCTCATGCAAAACCTTCATAAGATTGAATATCAATGGTACCTTAATAAGGAAAAAACTATTATTGCTTAACTATGGGAAAAGCAATACTGCAAAAGGGTAAAAAGGAATGAAACTTACTATGTTGATAATATCAATGTTCATCTTAGTTAACTAGATAAATAATTTTCTGGAGACAGATGCTATCAGGTAGGAAAGCTACAATACACAGATAAGCAGGCCTTTCTCCGGTTTGTTCCAGCAGACGGAAAAGCAACCTTAACATATGGGTCTTCATTAAAACAGACTTGTTGACCTCCCATCTTGCTGAGGCCACAACCTGAAGTTCGTTTCCTGAACTGAGACACACCTCATCAAGCACCTGTCATGAGATTACAAAACATATTTTAAAAAAACACAAAAATCTTAGTTTTTGAAAGTTTGCAATGAATTTGGGTTGTTTGACTAAATGTATATGAAAGTGGTCAAAAGTTAGCAAGTTCTGGGTACAAAACTGAATATTCAAATACAGGAAGGTACTTTCAGAGAAAAAAATACCAGAAGCTGGTTTTGGAGGGGGACAATGCAAATGAGAGATGACAGCGAAGGACAGTGTGCCACTAGTTAAAAATAAATGACAGAGGAAGCCGCACAAAGACAGGCCAGTGAGGAATGCATTTAGAGAATGGCAAACAATGAGCCAAAATGAGGTCAAGGGCAACGGCAAGACAACAGGAAGCAGAGCAGGTATTGCTTTAATTTGAAGGCCAAGGCAGAATTCTGCATTTGACAGAAGGTGCATGGGAAGGCCTGGGCCTGTTAGTGGAGTAACACAGTAATGGTTTTAATGCCAGTCAGTGAGAGGCAAAGGAAGGGCAAAGGGGAACCAAAAATTCCTTAGAAATGAAGACTGCAAATTCCTGAATGCCAGCTATTTACAGACATGTTTTAGAAGCATCCATATCATGTTTTTTCCTTATTTTAAACCTGCTCCCAACTGTTTTCGTGGGTTCACATATGCATGACACATTTCTGAAATTGGGGTGGGCCACTTTCACATTAAAATTCAGCATGCCACACCACTGCCACGTTAACCATTTCCAGGAACATGTGAAGGCTGATGGATAGAAATGGGCTTTTTGACAGAACATACCTAGGACCAAGTAACCCTCGCTGAAGAACACCACTGGGGAAAAGATAGCAGTACTGTATTTTAGCATAGTAGGGAATGTAGCTAAATTGTGCTCCTTGCTTATTAATAGCCCAATGTTTAGCCAAATAGTTTAATTTGCAGGGGAATTTTTTACTCTCTCTCCTGAAAATGGAAAGTCAGGTTAATGGGTTTCTGCATATTACTTGTCTACAAATTCTGTGACTATTCCCATTGGTTCAGAAAGGTGAGT